>NC_136483.1:112429198-112431698 GCF_053919585.1 Euprymna scolopes | reverse complement strand
ATTATGGAATTGACCTAATTAGTTATGCTCGACTCTATCGTATTCCTTTCTCTTTTACAGGGAAACACAAAGTACCTTGCTTTAAACATTTCGACAAGTCTGTGAAAAAAAAAATAGGATTTGAAAAAAATTTTAAATAAAAAATCTACAATGATTGAACGACCGTCAACTACTTGGCCGCCATCGATATCTTGAAAGCCAAGCAATTGACTTGTTATCTTCAGAGTAACTTCTGTTTTTTTTTTGTTTTTTTTGTTTTGTTTTGTTTTTTTTTGCTCAAGTTAGAGAGAGATAAATGGAAAATTCCGATCTTATGGGGTAGGATCTTGAATATTAGAGCATGAAGAGAAGACGACATTGTTATTTATTCGTTTATTTATAGACAGTTGGCGTCCACACGTCTGGTCGGCGCTTGTCCAACGTTCAGAGGAAAATCAAGAGAATCTGTTGTCTTTTTATTCTTAGGTTTATTCTTATTTTATCATCATTGATTGGTTTTGTTATTTCGTTTCCTGTTTTATATTTCCGTTCATTTTATTTCATTTTTATTGCGGAGAGGAACAAGTCACTCTCTGCTGTCACGCAACCAAATCAGATTGATAAAAAAATGAAAAAAAAAATATATTCCGGTAGAGTGAGTGAAAATAAAAATGGCGACCGATTCGAAGGGAATCTAATGACATTTTGTTTCGTTTTGTCAAATTTCATTTTTGTTCTTTTTTTATCGAATCACCTGCTTTTCTCCATCGTTTATTTCTATCTTTCTTTACAGCCCTACTTCTTTTCTAAGCAACGTTGAACCTGGTCAGTACTAAAATGGGTGACCATCTGGGAATTGCATTGCTGTATGCGCTCTCTGTTTATCTCGACATAGTTTCCAATCATCCAAATTCTGTTGCTATTCTTAGTTATCTCCCTTCATTCTTTATATCTGTACACAGATGGGAAGTGCAGACTGATATGGAAAGAGGTGTGAAGAACCAGCGAGCAAGGCAGGGAGAGAGAGAGAGAGAGAGAGAGAGAGAAAGGAATGAGAGAGAAAAATAAAAATGCATCTGACATGCATTTTTGCCTATTGTTAATTCCTAAAAATGACTAAGTTTACCTTTGAATAATATACTTAAATAAAGGTGTTTTTTATTTGAGTGAAAAATAAAATATGTATAAATAAAAGAAATGTCGGGTGTATTTAAATTTTTCAGCCTGACTATGGGATATTATACACTGAATACGTCTCCTTATGAATATTTATTATATTTTATACTTGTAGGACATGTTACCCGGTGTTGCCCGGTGGAAGTATGACACCCCACCCCCATTCGGAAAAAAATAAACAGCGGTTGTTGTTGATGGCCACTGCCGTCCCTGGAAAATTACGGACACTGGCAACCGTGATCGAAATGACATAATCTGGCTTCCACTGGCGATTAATGCTGGTTTAGAGCGATAACTTGCAGGTACTGTTTTATTGTAAAAAAAAAAAAAAAAAAAAAAAAAAAAGGAAAAAGAAATTAAGGGAATGCGTAAATCAATATGAATTAATAAAATTACGAAAATGGTCCATTAGAATAATAATAGAAAGTGAAAACAGAAGTTTTCAAATTTAAGGATTCTCACTGTTTTTAGAGTGATTGAAACCAGTGGTAGTAGTCCTGGCTGTTTCCGTTTGTTTTTCAAGTCTTCCTCTTCTTTCCAAATCTTACACCAATAGTATTAAATTAAATTCCAGTTTTACGTGGTCATTTTTTAGAACAATAAAAAAAAACACTTCTGCATGTGAAGAATGGGATTTCTAAATAATACCGCAATAATTCTATAATAGTAATATTCATGTATAAAACAAAATGCATTAGTTTACATAAGGTCCATGTCCCCTTTTTTCTTATAATAATTACTTTTAAAGGTTTTCGACTATGCTGAATAAAAAAAATCTCATTGAAATTTTGCAGAGACAAGTAGTTTTTGAGATATAAAGACATGCATTATGCACTTTAATTCACTGGCTGCCATCTTTGTACGAACGCGCGATAAATAAATCTCTGCGACCGACACTGCCACCTAGCGGAATCAAATCAACTTTTTTTCACAGCCGAGAAATTAGTAATATGTATGCATGTAAAAAAGAACAATTAAGACGTTTTTCACTTCCTTGAGTTAAAGACGGCTTTTGGAATAGACACTGTCAACCTTCTCCTGTAAATAACGGCTTTCAGAATAGACGCCCCCAACCACCCCTTGTTAAAGAACGGCTCCATTTTTGGGTGGAGGTGAAAAAAATTTTGTTCCAAATTTAACGGTAACGATTCTCATTCAAAAATCTTTGGATGACTGATAATCCCCTGCCATATAAAAATATGTTCAGCTATTTCTTGGCCAATTAGTATTGAAAGTTGAAAACTATTTAGTGTTTAGATTGTTTTTATTCAAAAGAAATCAAGCATCAATTATTTTAATGTAATATTTGATAAAACTTTTTATAAACAAGATATGGATACGTTAT
>NC_136483.1:112306698-112421698 GCF_053919585.1 Euprymna scolopes | reverse complement strand
TAATTTTTTATAAAATAAAATAGCGTTTAAACGATGTAAAAGTGAATGAAAAACTGTAACCGTAGAGAAGCATTTTTTCATGTAAGAGTGTAAGCGTGTGTGCGTCTGTGTATGTGTGTGTGTGCGTGTGTGTTTGGAAACATATGGATTAAATCTTCGCTTGTGTAGATTACACATTTGAGAAACGACTATGAGTAAAACTACTGTGAAATCGAATGAAAGGAAAGCAATGTAATATGATATGTGATATGGGAACACGGTTTGTTTTCATGCTAGTCGTATTGGAAGTCGGCCATGTTAGTAAAAGTTTAAGTTTTCACTTTGGAACTATCTGCTGTTCTTGAAAGTGAGTGTATGCGATCGTAATATGTATAGTAGAGTTATATGTTCGAGTTAAACTGTTAATCCAATAAACGATTCAGAAAAGGGGAGCAGTTAATAATCAAAACTCTTCAATGAATCTTCAATGTTGCACTTCCAGATTTCATTTGTGGCCGTGTCGTCAGGTGGTTGTCGAATATCTCGTCTGTTTAACTGACAAATAAAACATTCCATGCAGGAAAGGCACAAGGACAACGTTCCTGAGTTTCTTCAAGGTTTTACTAGTGAGAATGGACTTAACGAGAGAGAGAGAGAGAGAAACCAAATAACTGAAATTATTTCCTTCTGAATATAGTATTATGAACTTAAGAAATGGTAGACGCAGACGGATAAACATCGAGGTGACATTCAACTTAGATTATTCTACATTATTAGTTCATACTTTATCTGCACGGCTCCTAGAGCGAGACTGACTAAAACTCTTAGTTTCATATCTGTCAAAAACGTGACTAATTCGTCATATGTTGATGTCATTCGACTGTTTTTTTAAGAGTTTTATCTCTGCCCTTGCCTCAATTCACATTACCTGTCTTTGGGTACAATAGGTTATCCTGGCATGCACTTAACGTGGCTCACGTCAAAAGTCATCTAGTTAACTACATTACTACTTATTAACGTAGGGTTTCTACCACGAAGCGGAACAACGAGTTCTAAATTTAAGTCTTTTGGAGGCTGTAGATTCAATTCTCATCACAGGCGGTTATACGAGAGCCGTCTCAAAAGTTCGTCTCCTATTTTACTAACTCAACAATTAAAACGTTTAAGAGCTATGAAGACGGGAATGGTACCATTAAAACGAGACCTTTTGTGCTCCAGAATTTAGTTTTCGCCATACTCAACACTATTCTCAATACACTTTTGCCAGAGATGAAAGATGTTTCGGTCGTAAAAGTTCTGAGCGCACTTTTGTCACTCACATTTATGTCGCCACTCTGAAATCCACGAACACATCTCCTGTGCTGATATCAATTGCGTCGGTTTCATAAACGTTCAGAAGGCGCCGGTAATTGTGATCGGATCAATTTTTTCTGCATGCGGGAATTTAATGACTCATCTCTACTTTTAACGCACGCCCATGAAAAGGGTTGCTTTTTTATAGTCTGAAGCCGTCAATATCCGCAAGAAAGAGATGAAACTTTCAGGTAATGGATGTATTATTTCAGTTGTCATAACAATACAATTTACAATCCCCTCTGATCTATTCGTGCGAATAAAAAATAGGAGGCATTATTTTGAAACGTCGTTTATAACTATAAATACAATTAAAATTACTTAACATTTCTGCCAGGTTAGTTTCAAATTCTGTATATATTCTCGAATTCCTTAATAAAGCTTTACAAATCTGAAAAGCAGCACTTGACAAAAACATGGGCTTACATCGACACAACATTGTGAAAATAACATTTAAAACTCAACTTTTTTTTAAATTACTAGATCAGCTGTTTTAAATTTGAAGTTAATCGTTTCTTAATTTGATGTTCATCTTTTTTTAATGATCCTGGCCGTGTGGCAATTACAAAAGGAGGTGTGGATAACGAGGTGCTAACGAGATCCGTCTCATGCTGAGGAATAGGAAGACTGCAATCATGCAACATTCATTCATTTATTCAGCTTTCATCGGCTACGAATTTGACACAAACAATAACGCGGGGTCATTTCTTCACAGCTCGGCAGTCGGCGCCAATGAGAAACGATCGTGTTTACCAGTGACGTTTGTCTCTGCTCAACAATGACCGATTGCCAATTGAGAGGACCACATGCGAAAAAGTAATGATTAAAATAAATAGCTCATTAATATGTATTTTGAAATAAGCAATTGAAATGAACGTATGAAATGTCATTTTTGTTTTTATATTAACCATTTAATTGCCAACGACGCATGTTTCTTAACACAGTATGGTACGCAAAATAAAGAGAATGGTATTAGGAGATAAGAAAGTAAACCCTGAGTTTACTTTCAGCAGCCTTGTATAATAACTCTCAATTAGTCTTTACATGATTCTGACCAGCGGGTAAGAATTGCGGTTTTCTGGATCAGAATCAATGTATCAAACACATCGCTTAATTATTTCCTGACCTTGAATAAATATCTGTTAGTTCTTTACATCAGGTGACTTCATCGTTTGTCTTTTTTTTTAATTCTGTTTTCACTCCAAACAAGGCACAGTGCCACTTTCATGTAGGGAGCAACTATCGGGGACATAAGTTGCTGGGGTACTATGTAGGGAGTTGAGCAGCAAGATGTCTGTTCACATTACACTTGATCTTCTGCATATTTGTACGATTAGGGAAAGCAGAATCACGGAAGGGAGTTCCAAAGTCTAGTAGTTTAAAAGAAGAAACTATTGGATAGCAAGGCTTTCTTACATCTAGGGATCTCTACTGTGTAGGTGGTGGGACTTTGCTGCTTGCCGGGTTTGTCGGTGATATTTTCGTCGAGGGAGTACAAGTGCTTGTAGTTATCTAGATTGATTTCCATTAGAAATCCTTTTCACATTTTACATGTTGGAATGGGTTGGACAGTTTTTAGTAATTGACTTCTGAACAAACCTATCTCTGGCAAAGTTCTTTTTTCATCCCTCTTTCACTTAAATCCATTCTTTTTACATGATTCCATGTTTTCCCTGACCTTTCCCTGTGGACTGACCTTGCTAGTCCTGTTGTTCTACATGTACTTATTCAGGAACTTTCATCCATTGTTTCAATGTGGCCATACCATCCAAGTCTCCTGTTCTGCACGTATCCACATACACTGTACAGATTTAATTGTACAGATTGAGCTCACCAGATCTAAGGTTGTCTATAATATTCGGGTTACACATGCATCATATCAGTCTCATATCATTTCACTCCATGCAACGCTCACTCATCAAGTTTCTTTTTACATACATCGTCACACTGCATACACATGCCTAATCGACTCGGCCTTTGGTTCACAAAGGTAACGCTCTGCTGGTTAGCAATGCAAAAATGCCCCTGAATTTACTCCACCCACCCCTAATCCTTGCTAGGACACTAGCAACTGCTCCATCCTGTGATCCACTGCAACAATATGTCTTTTTTAATAAAAAGAATTAGAATTAACGAGATCTTGAAGGTTATGATGGCTTGCAAAGTTTCTCACAGCCAGACCTATGGGCTGAGCTGTTAGTAACTGTTGCCTTTATGTTTTCTCCTGGACAGTATCTCCCCCATTCGAAAGCGACGTCGAATTTACTTACGCTTAAATATGATATTTTAATTTGTCCAGATTTCGTATATAGAAACATATAGAGTCGTGATTTTAAAAGTTAAAAATAAAACATTTGGTGGCCATCAGCTAGAATCGAAACCTAGAGCGAAACTGTAGCATTCAAAGCTGGTGCTGTTACCACTGTAACAACACGACACGCATATGAACTGATTCAAAATAAACTAAGATGAATGTACAAAATGTATAACGATTTTTTTTTTCAATTTTAACCCAGTTTTTTTACCCTTCAAAACTATTTTAACCGGCTTAAGACCCATAAAAAAGGATCCATAAAAAAATCCATCATTTGAGGCCCCCCCTCCAGCGCCGCTCTGAGACTTTTAGTTTCAGAAGAGATAGAGTTTGAAAATATGGAGACAGAAAGACGGACAGACAAACAGACATGGTGAGTTTTACAAATTAGGTTATTTTTTATGTCCTGAGGACTGGGGTAAATTTCAAATGAATCTGCATTATCGCACCCGCCGCTTGTCATTGATTTCTCACTGGCAATGACCATTGGTCATCACTGTAATTTGGGTAGCAATGAGCCTCCCCAGCATGCCAGTTTTTCTTCGCACTGATCCAGTGGATGTCTTGTTAGTGCTTTCTCTCCTCCGTCTTTTCATTCTCTTCGACTCTTGTTGCAATTATTATTTTTTTTAAACTCCGCTGATGATGTTGCTGATGTCCGGAGAAAATGTACACGAAAACAGAAACATGAAACATCCGAACGTGTGCAAAACAATTCCTCGTTTAACCGTGACTTTAAGGTTTAAATTATAATTTCAGTTAGAAACGCTACCTTTTTTCGTCTGCTATTTTTTAAACTCCGCCGTTGATATTACTGGTGGCCGGGGAAAAAATAGCAGATGAAAAAAGTAAGCGTTTTAACTGAAATTATTATTATTATTATTATTATTATTATTATTATTATTATTATTATTATTATTGCTGTTGTTATTTTTGTTGTTTATTTTTTTTACTCATAAATATGTTTTAATGTGTGCGTTTTCATCGTCGTCATCGTTTTGAAAAAAAAAACGTATCGTTTGTAACAGCCTTAATGTTTGAATTAATACGAAAAGACAGGAAAAGCGACTCTCCGGACATGTTTTATTTTATGTGAAGGATTTGTTTATTTTATTTACTCATAAATATGTTTAAATGTGTGCGTTGTCACCGTCATCAAATAATAAGAAAATACCTAATGTTGGAATAATTCCAATGTTTGAATTAATACGAAAAGACAGGAAAAGCGACTCCCCGGACATGTTTTTCTTATGTGATGGATCTGTTTATATTATTTACTCATGAATAGGTTAACTATAAACTAAAAAAAAACAATTAATTAATTAATTAATAAGTTATTATAAAAAAGGGAAAAGAGGGAGAGAGAGGAGGGAAAAATCATTCCCAATCATTTAATATTATTGGTTATTACTATTATTGCTATTATTATTATTATTATTGTTTCTTATTAGTAGTAGAAGTAATAATAGTAGTATTTTTTTATTATTATTATAGCTGTTATGGTTATTGGTGTTGTTTCTGCTGTCATTGCTATTGTTGTTTTTACTATTATTCTTATTACTACCGATATTAGAGTTACTATTATCATTGTAAATTTTATTTCTGTTGTTGTTGTTGTTGTTGTTGTTGTTGTTGTTGTTGTTGTGGTGGTGGTGGTGGTGGTGGTGGTGGTGGTGGTAATAGTTGTGGTGGTGGAGGAGAAAGATCGGGGAGGGGGGTATCTTTAACCTTTGTGTGGAATCCTCCAAGAGATGATGTCTCAATAAAACTATCGGTGGTCGTGTAACCTAAATTTTACTAACCTCATTTAGAGTCAAATCAAAATATTGAAAATAACGACGTGAATGAGGCTTGAACATCTTGCAAAGGTCTCACGTCAGGCAGGTGTCCCACTGGTCAACAGGGTGGGTCCCGTCGTCATCATACAACTGTTCGAAATTATGAGGATGTGGGTGGATGTAGGGGTAGTGAGAATTGCAGAGAGGTCCCAAGACACGAAGGAAGTTGGAACAGGAAATATCAAAAAACTATGGACGGATGAGGAAAGAAGAGTGTTGTAGGAATGCTTTGTAAGAAGTGGAAATACCAAATCTGGTGAATATATCCGAAAAGTGAAGGAAGAGTGGGTATCGAGAGGAGGAGAAGCTAAGAGTGTCGTGAGTTTGGTATCCCAGTTAAAACAAATTAAAACTAACAACCTACTTTCTGTGATTGTAAGGGAAGAGATTGAACAGATGGTTAGGAATGAAATGAATAGCGAAAGTAAAATTGATGAAACTAGCTCTGATGAAGCACTGAGAGAGTGGAAGTGCAGAAGGGAAATGTAAGTGACGATGGAAGGCGGGCAACTGAGGAGGAATGGAATCCTATTGTTAGGGGAAACGATGAGAAGAAGTTTGAAGGATCTAAGGCAGATGAGATCAATGACTCTGAGACAATGGAACCAGTGGACGGAGTAGATGTATGGAGAAGTGATGATGAAGTTCGAGCTTTGACTTTTATAGAAAAAGAAGTACTTCAGAAGTTAAGAGGGGTTCTTCTTGGAGACGAAATTATAGATATTCCAAACATGAGGAGTAGTGATAGGCGGAAGGTGAAAAGCGAGGTAAAAATAGTTCAAGGAGATTACTCCTTGAACTATTTTTACCTAGCTTTTCACAGCATCATAAGAAAGAACATATCTATTACGGAATTTAACAGCCTTCCATATGCAGCGTCATATGTTGTTGCGAATCGTCTTGGCTTAATACAGAAGAGAAAGGGAGAAATGAATGATAGACGGCCATACTGGCAGAGGCGGCTTGAAGAAAGTATTAAACTGTGGCGGAAAGACATTTTTAGAATCGAAGAAATAAGTAAAGGAGTTAAACTAGGACAGAAAGCTAAGGATGAGCTTGAAAAAAGGTATAGATTGCTGGAAAAGGGAACGATGACCGTTCTAAAAATGTTGAAAGAGAAGGTCCATACTTGTGGTATAAAAATTAGGAACTTTGTTAGAAAAAGTGTTGCGTTCCGGCAAAACAACCTTTTCCGGAACACCCAGTCTCAGCTGAATAAAGAATTAAATGGTAGTAAACAGGCGGGAAATAACAACACTTCAAATGCAGATGATGCCAGGAAGTTCTGGAGTGGGATTTGGTCTGTCGAAGGCCGATATAATAAGAAGTCTAGCTGGTTGGGAAAGGTCAGAGAAAGGCTATCAGGAATGCAGCAGATGGAGAACGTTGAGATAACCATTGATGACGTGATGGCTGACATACGACGGATGACAAACTGGAAGTCACCTGGTACAGATGGAGTGATGGGCTTTTGGTTCAAACAGTTTCAATGCCTTTATTCACCTATAGCTGCTGCCCTGCAAAGGGTTTTAGAGTCGGAAGATGTCTCTGATTGGCTTGTTAAGGTAAGGACGACACTAATTTGGAAAGATACTGCGAAGGGAACAGATGCCAACAAGTATAGACCAATTACATGTCTACAACTAGTGTGGAAACTGTTAACTGGAATCTTTGCGGAAAAAATTTATGGGCATCTTCTGAGTAATGGTGTTTTCCCTGATGAACAGAAAGGGTGTCGGAAAGGCTCGAGGGGTACCAAGGAGCAATTGCTGATTGATAAGGCAGTAATGCAGGGGGCAAAGAGGAAGAAGAGGAATCTGAGTGAAGCATGGATCGATTACAGAAAGGCTTTCGACATAGTTCTTCATTCATGGATCCGTAAAACACTATTGATAATGAAGATTGCTAGGAATGTGGTAGGGCTTTTGGAGACAAGTACGGCTCAATGGAAAACGGTGCTGACAGCAAACAGGGGGGTGCTGGGCAGGTTGGCATTAAACGTGGAATATTCCAAAAAGATCCGTTATCTTTTTGTAATGATAATGACACCACTGAGCATCCTCTTGAAGAGCGAGAAACTGGGGTATAACTTTGGATCTGGTGAAAGACGCCTCAACCATCTACTGTTTATGGATGAGTTGAAGATATTCGGTAGAAATGAAAAGGAAATGGAGAGATTGATAGAGCTGGTAGGGACATACGCGGAAGACATCGGGATGGATTTTGAGATTAGTACATGTGTGGTGCTGGTGATGAAAAGGGGAGTAAAGGTCCATTCGAATGAAACAGTGCTGCCAAATGGAGAAATTATGAAACAAATAGAAGATACAGGGTATAAGTATTTGGGGTGTTGGACACTGTAGGCATCATGAACAGAGAAATGAAGGAGAAAGTCGGGAAGGAGTATCTTAGAAGAGTGAAACTAATTGCGAAGAGGAAACCTAATGAAAGCGGTGTGCATGTCAGTGTTTTGATATACAGTGCGGGAATTTTAGAATGGTCTGACAAGGAGTTGCATGCCATAAATATCAAAACAAGAAAAGTTTTAGTAATGTTTAGTATATTCCACATTCGAAATAGCGTAGCGGGGATGTCTCAAAAGAGGAAAGACAGTGAGAGAGGATTGAAAAGTGTAAAAGATTGCGTTTGAACTGAGGAGATGTTGAAGGAGCATGTGATTAGAAGTGAGGAGTGGATGCTTAAGGTTGTGCCCAATTAAGTAGAGGTATGTGAAATCAAGGCTGATTATGTGAAACGTATGGATAGAGAACGGGCAGAGGAACTGGCTAGGAAGAAAATGCAGGAAGGTTCTTCCAGGATATAGCAGAAGTGACTGATGAAAGATCATGGCAATGGCTTAGAGCTGGATATCTGGCTAAGAGTACTTAAGCTTTTGTTTGTGCAGCACGAGCAGGCATTAGGAACACAATTGTTCGAAAAAGTGCTTCTAGGAGAGGAAGTTGCTGCAGAATGCAAGATTGGTAGTAAGACCTCAGTCAATTGAGCACCTTGCAGCAGGATGTAGTGGATTAGCCCAGAGAGCGAGAGTGCCGGAAAAGACACGGTCGCAATGGACTCCGGATATATTGGGAGGTTTGTAAAAAAGTTAGTGTGAAGTGTGCTGGAAAATGGTTTGAGGAGGTTCCTGATGAAGTGAGAACAAGTGAGGATGGAAATGTAGAGGTATGGTGGGACAAAAGTGTCATAACGACTAAGCAATTGGAACATAATCGTCCGGATTTGGTCGTCATTGACAAGGTCTCAAAGAAACTGGCAGATTGTAGACTTCTTAGTACCCTGGGACAGGAATGTGAGAGAGAAGGAGAATGAGAAATGGCGCAATTATGCTCCATTTGCCTTGGAGATAAGGCGTATACACGGGGTTAAAACACAAATAATCTCGATCGTAGTAGGTACGGTAGGAGTAGTATCAAGTGTCTGGAAGGACAATTAAAAAAACTAGGAATCCCCGATGTTTTAGGCGGCCTTCAGACTTCTGCTATTGTAGGTACCATCAACATCCTCAGGAAAATCCTTGATCTTTGAAGCTCTCGGTTTGGAGACGGGATTGAGGGAAATCCTCTGGAAATGAATTCTATCCCTTTCCAGGGAGACGTTGATAAACGAAATCAGAATTATTATTATTATTTACTAACTAGGAGTTATCACACTAATCTTTATATATATATATATATATATATATATATAACTATATATATATATATATATATATATATATATATATAGTTATTCAGTCATGTGCCACAGTTTTCTTGTGAAAAGAGAAACAGAAAGGAAAAGAGGAGAGAAGAAAAGGAATAGAAAAAGGAGAAATTTATTTATCAATTTTATCGAAAACTGTACTTCGTTATTCAAAAATCTTTTTACTATTATTTTGGGTTTTTTTTTTCGTTTTGTTTATTATTTAATATATAAACTCTCCGCCTCCCTAAATTATATTTCAAAAATATTAAAATTTATTTACTTTTAGAGGGGGGGAGCTCTTTTTAAAACTATAGCTACCTCAGTATTTTCTTTAATTTTCTATTTTTGAGTGATTATCGAGACTCCTAAGAGGTGATCCTTTCATGTCTGACATTTTTTGTTCTAAAGTAACACTCGAAACTACTTGTGTTTTTACCTTAATAAACGCTTTAAAATAAGTTAAACCACTAACAACTTACAAAGCTAGGTAGAAAACAAGGTAATGTACAAGATCAGTGCTCGGAAAAAAATCAAGCTACCGGAAGAGAATGTGGTTGATTATGATTATGTAACAAAGTCACAGAGTCAAGAAACGAAAAACGTAACCATATATTTATTTAAAATAATAATAGTTTAGTTTTAACACTTATTGTGTTTTTACAACGAAAAGAAAACACTTCTTGTATCATAAAATAATGAAACAAATATTTTATTCGGAAAAGTTAATTTAGTTTTAACACTACTTGTGTTATCGCAAAACATAAAGAAAACACTTCTTGTATTTTCAAATAATAAAACAAAAATAAATGTTCAACTTATACATTTCTTTAAATAGTGTTTTTGAAATGATATATTAAATAGTTTTACACTTATTGTGTTATCACTTTTGTAATTATTTTCGTTTTAACATTTTTTGTGTTATTACGAAGCAAAAAAAACACTTCACGTATTATAAAATATTAAATTGGTATATAAAATAATTTATTAAATTATTATGTTAGTGTTAAAACTAAATCAATTATTTGGAATAAAATAGTTGTTTTATTCTTTGGTAATATAAGTTTGTTGTTGTTGTTGTTGTTGTTGTTGTTGTTGTTTAAAAGTCATTTTTGTTTCGTTATAACACAAGAAGTGTATAAATTAAATTAATTTTTCTCAATAAAATAATTGTTTTATTATTTGATAATAGAAGTCTTTTCTTTTTGCTCCATAATAACACGAGAAATGTTAAAACTAAAGTATTTTTAATAAATATATGATTTCGTTTTTTTTTGTTTTTTTTTTGTGTGATTTGACTCCGAGACCCCGTTCGGTTCGATTGCTATAATCAACCGTATCCAGTAACTTGATGTTTTTTTTTTCCAGCACTGATCTTGTACATAACCAAAAACGAACACTAAGAAAAATCAAGTTTATCTCTTTTAAAACAACAATAAACAAGTAAAAATATTTTTTAAATATTATGGCGCGTGTAGTCCCCTTTAAAAACAATATTCTCTTTTAATAACGGCTATAAAATGTGTTTTCAATCGATATTTATTTAATAATGGACCAGTTTTCCTACCTAGCAAAAATGGACCCATTTTCCATGGACGCGTTTTCCATTGACGAGTTTTCCGTGGACGAGTTTTCCATGTACGAGTTTTCCGTGGACGAGTTTTCCAGACGTCATAGAAATCTTATACACAAGTCTTCACGATCTATACTTATACACGAGTCTACAGGATCTATAATTGTGGCTAGACAAATATAGATGCGCACAGCAGAGGCACTCATTCCTGAGCGGATACGTACGCCGACTGACATCTTACCTGCGTAGGTACAGACGTACGCTAGACTTGGTATTTTCCACTGACGCCATCAAGTGAACGTCTGAAAACATTTCCCAGTTCAAACAAAAGATGGCGCTATTTTAATCCGATTGAACTTTAACCTTTTCACCGCGTGTCTCGTCCTTGCCGTTTCTTTCTTTAAAACTTCAGCATAAAACGTTTGCAGCTAAATTGGTCTCGCTGTTTAGAGAGTTCGATTTTGTTAGAACAATGCATACAAGGATCAACATCTTAGCTTCGTTTTCTTTTTTCTTCTTTTTCTTATTTGTTTTGTTATTCTTTGCTTTTTTTTTGGTTTTTTCATTTTGCTATGGAGAAAAAATAACTGTTTCTTTTTAGTTGTATTTTTCTGTTAATTTCTTACTTTTCTTATTTCTTTTCTTTTTCTCCTTCTTTGTCGTCTACACATACTTCTGCTTTTCACTTGTTTTTATACTACTAGCAGGCGTATCGGCATTGCCCGGGCGTAAAATACGCTTAAACATAATATTTTAAGTTATGCAGATTTCGTATTTATTATTATAGAGCCGATCCTCTATTTATTATTCCATTGTATCCAATAAATATTAGTGATTTCAAATTGTTTTAAAATAAAAATATAACTTGGGTTCCATCAGCTAGAATCGAAACAAAGACATATAACTCCCAAGCATTATTTATTACCATCTGAGCTAATTCTAAACGCGTATGAAAGCTTATAAAATAACGTTATTAGAGGTATAAATGTATATATGCTTATAATTAGAAGTAACAGATTTTTGCGCCTGCCAAGTTCAATTTGTCTTAATTTTGACGTCTTAGCAGCTATTTTTACCGACTGATAACAAAATCGAATTTCTTCCAAAGATTCGAATCACGTATATATCACGTTTCAAGTATGTAGACTTAAAATCGGCATGTAGTTTGGTAGAGACTGTTCCGCACACACACAGGCAAACGAGGTAACTTATATATATTTTTATATAGATGGCTTTATTTTTCCTATGCGTTTCTCATCCCCTTTTCGTGTTCTTTTTTCTTTTTGTTGCTCCTGATTTTTCTCTTCCGTTTTCTTCTTACTTTGTTTCTTTTTTCTTTTATTTCTTACGTTTTTCTTTTTTTTCTTCTTTACATTTTGGACCCTCGACAAAAGGAGGGTGGGCCTGTAAATTCACCTTTGTCCGTTCGTCCGTTTGTCTGTCTGCACTTTTCTCAATAACTATGCCTTGAAATATTTTGGAATTTTTGCACAAACATTGAACATGATACGAATAAAAAAAGTAACAGAACGGATATTTCGAAGAAAATCCGGTTGTCCCCCACCCTCAGGGGTGCCTTTCGGGTTAAAATGGTTAAAATTGACACTTTTCTGCTTCAAAAAAGATTGCTGTCATGGATTTTTATAAAACTTTCTGAACAATTGTAACTAACCGATTTCTATATAATTTTGTTTGTCTATACTTCGCGATAACTCTTGGATGTGCCCCAGGGGCTCTGTTAGGGCTAATAAAAACACTCCATTTTTTGGACTATTTGACCGTATTTGTTTAAAATTTTCTGTTTATATCTACTTAGCAGTTTTGCGTGGTGCTGAACTCAAATTAAAGGCCTTGGGGACTTTTGGGGTTAAATGAGGGAGTAAACGATGGACTTAGTCATTTCTTTTTTGCATGGTGCAGAACTCCAATTTATATATGTTAAGGCCTAAAACTGCACCGTTTGTTCATTTTCATATATATATATATATATATATATATATATATATATATATATATACTAGCATGGTTGCCCGACGTTGACCGGGTGTTGGAGGTGTATGTTGAGCAAAAATAAAACGGTCAATTTTTTTAATTTGACCCCTATTATGACCCCTGAACATTTATTGTTTTGGGCTTAAGTCGAGTTATTAAGTTAGATCCATGTCACAAAGTACCTATATCTAAAATTTCAAGTGTTTAGACCCAAAATTGGCGGAGGAGTTTGGTAGAGATCTCAAAGGTCAAATCGTTGAACTTTGACCCCTTAACAGCGAAATTTCTGGCCGAAAACAAATCACATAGATTTTCCCAAATCTCAGTACCCTGGACATCAAATTTCGAGTCTGTAGACTAAAAATTGACAGAGTTATTGCGTAGGGAAATGTACACAGACAGACAGACACACAGACAGACAGACACATTCACTTTTATAGATATATAGATATATAAGGAACTTTGTCTGTGTATCTGTCTGTCTATATGTCTGTGTGTTCGTTCCCCATGAACTTGAAAACGGCTGGGTCGATTTTTATAACATTACACAGGGAGGCATATTATGTGCCTGGCAGTGTCCTTATATATGTTTTTGTCGGAATGTCTTCGATAAGTATTAATAATTGACAATCAAACTAATCCGATGAAAGAAGGAACAGGCGATTTTTACTAAAGTTAACACATTACACAGCCTAACATCACAAGGGCATTTAAGGATTTTTATCATCGCATAAGCCGAAAGGATCGACATATAAAATCAACAGTAGGTTCTTGATAAGGGCGCGTTCGAAATGAATTTTTCTGTTTGGAGCACAAGAGAACATGGTACTTGACTTTTGCATTTTAAACTTTAATCCAAACCACTACATATAAAAAATAATTTTATAAAATGAGCAGTATGTTCTCTACAGTGCAATATAGACTACAATATATCGTGAATATGGTCACCGTGAGACGCATGGAAAGCTTTCCCCAGGGTCAAGGCAATGGATTCCCAATTAAAGCAAGCAATCAATCGATTTGATTGAAAAATTTGCTATTTCATCGATTTCAATGACAATAAAATATAAGAGTGTGAAACATTATTTGATCATTATTCAATCTCGGGTAACCTCCTATCGCCCTGCTAGTATGCGTATATATATATATATATATATATATATATATATATATATATATATATATATATATATATATATATATATATATATTATCTAATATATGAACGTCTGTGTGTGTGTCTGTCTGTCTCCATATATTCAAACTCTATCTCCTACAAAACAATAAATCGCAGAGCGGCGCTAGGGGCCTCAAATAAAAGTATTTTTTACGAGTCGTTCTTTTATGGGTCTTTAGCCGGTTAAAATTGTTTAAAAGGGGTTAAAAATGTGTCAAAATCGAAAAATCTTAAAACATTTTGTTCATTCATCTTAGTTTATTTTAAATTTTTAATTTTTTATTGGTTTATATGAGCATCACGTTGGTACCGTGGTAACATCACCAGCTTTGAGTGCTTCGGTTTCGATTCTAACTGATGACATTTAAATACTCTTTTTACTTTTGAAATCACGAACAATAATAATATATACTAAATCTGGATAAATAAAATATCATATTCAAGCGTATTTTACGCCCGGGCAAAGAAGCCCCCTCCCAATTTCGTTATTCCCTTTCTACTATATACATATATATATATATATATATATATATATATATATATATATATATATAATATCATTATTCCACCAATCAAGATATGTGTATATATATGTATATATATATATTGTGTGTATATATACGTGTGTGCATGTATATATATATACATATATATATACATATATATATATATAATTTCGTTACTCCCTTACTACTATATATATATATAATATCATTATTCCACCAATCAAGATATGTGTATATATATGTATATATATATTGTGTGTATATATACGTGTGTGCATGTATATATATACATATATATACGTATATATATATATGTATGTATATATATATATATATATATATATATATATATATATATATATAAATATATATATATACAATGTCATCAATTCTATAAATAGTTAATGTTGTGGCCTATATAAACAGCGCAAGTTACTAATCCAAATACCAACATTCGAAACTCGAGTCACATAAACACACACACACACGCACGCATGCGCTCACACACACACACACACACACACACACACACACACACACATATATATATTGGAATATACCAAAATTGTTATTCATTGATATATGATTCGTTCTTATATTTAACAAACATCGAACCTTAATTTATAAAAAAAATGTTGGTATGTACAAAGAGTGAAAAATAATCATTTAAACAAACACTTAAATTATGAAAACCGGATCTGTTCGCGAAGAATATCTGTTGTTCTGAAATTGTTTCTGTCTTCTGCAAAGACCGTATGTCACGCATCACTGCTGACTTTGACAGAAAACAGAATCCATTTTGTGTGTGGCATCAAACAACGACAATAGAAACAAGACAAGATTATCGTGGAAACGTTATTCACACAAATTCTTAAAAGGATTTTCTGCCAGAAATGATTTATAACGTAAGGATTATTCTTCTTACCCTTTCTGTTATTTACTTGAAATGCATTTAAATTATTGGCCGACGTTTGACAAAACAAGAACAAAATTAAAACACATTACATGATGGATGAGGTGAGAATTGTCCTTGTTTTTTGTTTTTTTTTTACTATTTGAATTTGAACAAAATAATGCATGAATTAAAATAAAAATATGTTAATTATTGGGCAAGCAAAATCATTAGTATATAAATATGGTTAGTCGGTAATAACAAGAAATAAGTTTTTAATCGGGAGTCAATTTACTGGAACCGCAGTCAATTACAGCCGTGTGCACACGTGGTCCGAAGAGAGAGACAGTGGGTGGGTGAGAAAAGTCGGCAGTGTCTTTGAAAACAGTAGAGATGTGAACATATTTTAAAACTGCGCTGATAAAATATGATTCTGCATTGATTGTCCATCTCTCTGTCACTTCTGGTAGTTATTTCGAACTAAGATCAAGGTGAATTTCTTTTTTTAACAGTTTTGTTTTGACTTAATCTTTTTCAATGCACGACAGAGAGCATCCGTTTGATTAGACCTTTTTTTATTTTTTGAATTTTTCTGATAATCTTTTTAGTGTGTGGATCTAAGGAATTGATATAAGTTCCATGTGTAGTTCGTAGTTGGCCGCTGTTTTGCCTTTTCTCTTCTGAAGAAGACATCTTCAGGTGAGCTGTGTAAGTATTAGTGCGAGTAGGGTTGGTAGGTTTTATATATAGTAGCAGGAGCGGATGCGTGCGAGCTGGAAGTGTCCATTGTAGGAGAGAAGTTCCCAGTTCTGAGTCAGGTAGGGGGCGGTGCGGTTACGACAGGAATTTTAGTATGTTTTGGCTGGATCGGAATTTGATTTGATTAAGGGAAGGTTTTTGCGTATATATGTATATAACTTCAAGTGTTTTTAACTTGTTAATGTTGGTTTCGTGGTGTATTATTTTTGTGTTGCTGACAAGAATTTCTCTAACTTCGGAGAAGAAGGAGTTATGTTTCTTTTGTAAATATTGTAATATTGAACTTATTTTTGTATTATTCATAGTAAGGTGACTATGCATAATAATGTTTAAATATATACATGTATATTATTTATACATCTACTTTAAAATTTATGAGGAGATAAAATATTTAATGTATCGATTTACAGTATTTACTTCAGTAATGCTCAATATGTGACTAGAGCTAGGTGATAAGTTATGACAAAAGTTTGGAGACTTTTCCCGGACCAAGGTTTACAGATTTCGACATATTTATCATTCAAGAACTTTGTTGTCATCCTTGCAGTATAGCTGCTGGAAAAAGTTGTGTCCAGAGATTGCTTTTGAATTATTGGGAGGAGATGATCTTTAAGCACATTCAGGTATAATTTGGTATCCATAGCAGTTTCGGCAGAATAGTAAATGTTCCAATTCCCCAAGATGAAAAGTAACCCCACACGTGAACGGTGTCTGGATGCTTTACCGTAGGGATCACGCAATATTAATGGAAGTGTTTCCCCTTCCTTCTCATAACAAAAGATTTTCCAGAAACTCCAAACAAGCGAAATAGTTGCTCATCCAATAATATCATCTTGCCCCAATCCTCCATTGTCTAATCTTTATATTTTCTGCTAAACTTTAGCCTGTCTGAAATATTTTTTCTTGATAGAAAGGCTTTTTGCTGCTCTCCTTGATTTGAGGTCAATGTCGAAAAGTCCTCTCTTCACTGTGCGTGTTGAGGCATTCACACCAACCTTATTCTACGTTTCAGCAAGTATGATACTGGATAAAGTACGATTCTTATCAAGAGACGATCTTGTGGAGCATTGTTCGTCCAGAGGATTTATTTTTGCCTGCGTATCACCTGTGCTTTGAACTGTTTGATTATTTTGAAGATGGTACTCCTTGTTACAATGCCATTTGGAACAATATCTTTGAATTTCAATCCACTTTGATGCATAGCAATAATAGTTTGGCGCTTCTCTTTTGATGAGACCATTTTTCAACCTGAAAAAAGATTAAAATAATTAAGTTATAATTAATGGTAAGGAATAACAAAATGTTGCTAAAATCTCATGTTTATGAGGGTTTTTTTATTTCCATTGTGACTGTTCATTATGTTGATATCCCATTGTGACTTAATAATAAAGCCAATTTATCCAGTCTCGCCGTCTGCAGGAATAAGCCCAAAATACGATTTTAGTGCAAGGGATAAAATCTCCAACTATTAACCAAAGTATTAAATATAAAGACAATCTGTAGCAAATGACATGTTAGAAAAATACACCATGAACAATTTTTCTTAATAATTTAAGGAGAAAATATAAAATATCTAATAGTCTCAAAACCGTTGGCCATGACTGTAGTAGAGAATTTATTTTCAGGCAGCGCTCTCCTTAATTTTATCATTTTTTCTAAAATCCTTATTAATATACATTTTCTAAAATCCTTAATAATAAATTTTTCTAAAATCCTTATTAATATACATTTTCTAAAATCCTTAATAATAAATTTTTCTAAAATCCTTATTAATATACATTTTCTAAAATCCTTAAAATAAATTTTTCTAAAATCCTTATTAATATACATTTTCTAAAATCCTTAATAATAAATTTTTCTAAAATCCTTATTAATATACATTTTCTAAAATCCTTAATAATAAATTTTTCTAAAATCCTTATTAATATACATTTTCTAAAATCCTTAATAATAAATTTTTCTAAAATCCTTATTAATATACATTTTCTAAAATCCTTAATAATATTTTTTTCCTAAAATCTATATTAATATACATTTTCTAAAACACTCAATAATACAAATTTTCTAAAACCCTTAATAATAACGAATTAATTGTATCGTCGGATAGAACTGAAATTGTTAATGAGATTCGAACAAACTTATATAAAACGATTATCTACAAAAAGCTATACATAGATTATTGACGAAATTAATTCGAACACTCTTTTAAACAAAAGATTATCAAGTAAACAGAAATTACACTTCCCGCGACAACAATATTCTCATTAAACGATCACAAAAATGTTTCTACAAAACCCCTCTATTAATTTGACTATCTGATATAGGATTTGTCAGTAAATGTATATTAGATAGGATGATCTCAACAATTAGACTTAAGGCCAAATCTCAACTCTGGATTTGTTCAAATCAGGTCACGGAATCGTCCACAAATATAAACTAAATTTACATTTAATGTTATGTTACTTGTTTATGTTCTTGTTTTTTGTTTGTTTGTTTTTGTTTGTTTTGTTTAGTTTTTTATTTGTTTTGTTTAGTTTTTTTTTTTTTTTTTTTTTTTTTGTGGGTTGATTCCTATTACCAGTCTATATCTTTATTAATAACTACAGAGAAAAAGTGGCAGGAGCTAGATTTGGAGAAAAATTATGAAATAAGAATGAGAGTAGATGAACAGGATAAACATAATCGTAACAAGAGAAAGAATTACTTGATGAGTTAATTGCAAATAATGCCATTGTAGTAGAAGTAAAATGCCGTTTTTCTTTCAAACATAATCTAATCTAACAAATGCAAATTATTCTACGTGCATTTTTTTGCAATTAAAATACATAAGAAATAAATCTTATGAACGAAACGATTAATCCAGCTTTCGTAAATGATGTGCCTGAATAGATTTAGACGGACCTTTACAAGTTATTATCAAACTAGTCTGATGAAATTGTACACTATCCAGTCTGCTGTACCAAAAAGATTATTTTGCAGGAATAAGCGAACTTTACACGGCATTTAACTCTTTTTAAAAAATTTAAAATCAAAAATCGATTTCATAAGGATGAACATTGATTTTCTTTGTTCTTCCCTATGAAATCGATTTTTAATTTTAATTATAAATTATCAATCATCTTAATATATATATATATATATATATATATATATATATATATATATATATATATATACAGTGCCACACAAAATACTGGATACATTACATTTTTCTTCATAACTTTAAATAGGATTCAAGATTTTACCTAAAATTTTGGTCAGTCTATTCCTATTACTATTCTAACTAATATTTGGGGTATTAATTACAAAATTAAAGTTTAGAAAGTTTATATTAAATGAAAAATATAAATCAATTAACGCAAAAGTATCGGATACATTGATTTAATATTTGGTTGCATGGCCTTTATTGCGTTCAACAGCTTCCAATCGCTTTCTATAGTTGCACACACGATTTTTTGCAAAGATATGCAGGTATATTGCGCCATTCTTCTTTGCAGAACTGTTCTAGTTGTTGAATATTTTGTGGATTTCTCTTGTGAACATTGATCTTCAATATTGTGCTATTTTTACGCCATACATGTATTGCTGTGTTTCTTCCAAAGATTTCGATTTTCGTTTCGTCTGACCAGATTACCTTGTTCCAAAATTCTTGGGTTTGTTCCCCATGTGTTTTAATATAATTCAAACGTGATCTGACATGTTTAAGCTTCAATAATGGAACTTTTCTTGGGGACGTTGATACAAAACCTGCACGATTTAAAACTCTACTAATTGTATCCTTGCTCACATTAATCCCAGCTTCTCTGAGGTCGGTTTGAATTTTACCGCGAGTTAGAAAAGGGGTTTTTGTACCTTTCTGCTTACCCATCTTGATTATTTTTTCGTTTAATTTCCTTGGCCGACCACATCTTAGAAGATTTGCAGCAGCTTCACCAGGGTTTTTTAACTTTCTAATAACGTTTCCAACTGTACTAAGTGGTAGATTAAGTTCCCTTTATACTATTCGATACCCTTTTCCTTCTTTGTGCTTATCAATGATTTTTTGACGAATATTTATTGACAACTCTTTAGTTTTAGGCATTTTTATAAATGAACTGGTTGACTTTGAAGGAGTGAGCCTAAACTGGAAGAATTTTATAAAATTATTTTAATATAAAGCTCTCTGATTGGCCAGTGATAACTAATTTGCATTTTTGCAACACGCTAAGAAAAAGTCATTTAAATTTATTTGAGAAAAATAATTTTTAAAGTGTATCCAATACTTTTGCGTTTGTTAATATAAGTTATTTTATTTTTCCTTAGATATAAACTTTCTACTCTTTGATTTCGTAATTACTAATCCAAATATAATTTAGAATAGTAACAGGACTATACTGACCAAATTTTAGGTAAAATCTTGAACCCCAATTAAAGTTATGAAGAAAAATGTAATGTATCTAATACTTTTGCGTGGCACTATATATATATATATATATATATATATATATATATATATATATATACTAGCAAAAGTACCCGTCGTTGACTGGGTTCAAAAACAGCCTACAGAAAATGGACTCAGATTTATGAAAGTATGATAGGTTATGAAAACGAACGGTTGTAATGAGATAGCTTCGAATTTGGGGGTATCAAAACTAAAGCAAAATATGATGAAAGTAAAAATAAAATAGATAAACCCCATAATTTATTATACCATACCTGTTCACACTGAAACACTTATCACAATATTCTGTGGATCTATATTAAAAAACCTTGTTAAACTTTGTGACATATTTCAATTCTATGGAGGTCAGGCGCGAACGAACACCCCATAATTTTATTATACCATATTTCTTCAAACTGAAACATAATTATCAAAGTTACGCAGATAGATATGAAAAGTCTTTATTAAAGTTTGTGCCTATTTCCATTCTATGGAGGCCAGGCGCGAACGCAGACCCTACAATTTTATTATACCATTCCTTATTTAAGTTAAAACATACTTATCAAAATATTCTTATGTACATCTATATCAAAAACACTTGTAAACGTTTTTTTTTTTAATTTTTTAATTTCCATACTTTGTAAACCAGGCGCGAACGCAGACCCCACAATTTTAATGAACCACAGTTCTGCCAGATCAGACATACCCATTCCTGTGTCTCGATTCATCTTCTATCATTATATGTAATCAGTTTTTAAAATAGTCAACCATATAGGAGCCTATTCGTGACCAGACACACACACACGCACACACACTTATTCAACTTTATATATATATATATATATATATATATATATATATATATATATATATATACAGAATGTGAGAGATGATATAATTATTTCCACAACCAAACAACGTCGCAGCTTACAAGAGCCATGATAGCCGATAAACCGAGATTCTGGTTCATAATCTATTCCATATAGCACTTATCGTTAGCAACTTTTAACCTTGAAGTAGTTTTGGTTTATCTCCTTGCATCAAGTGGTTTTACGCATTAACTGGAGCGATTTCCATTAAAAAATTAAGTTCTAGTAATGACAAAAGGAAATAGTTTGAATTTCCTCGAATGATCGCCTCCTCCGAAATTTGGATTCCGAGTCCACCGTCTCTCTCTCTCTCTCTCTCTCTCTCTCTCTCTCTCTCTCTCTCTCTCTCTCTCTCTCTCTATGACATTATTGTTTCCGGGGAGTGCTACTTGGTTGAGAAAACCAGCTCCTCAGTGTTAGACACGATATCAAACGATAGGCACATGGAAACAGTAACAGGTTAAGATGTCGTAGGCTATAACCGGCTGGCATGGGTCGCTTCTTAAATGGCAGGGACCTCATGCTGAAATTAAATACTTGTACAAAAATAGCGAACAAATGCATTTTTATAAAAGTATATAATTTATTTTACGTTTAACACTGGCGGAGCATATTTTTATAAAAACTAGTTGAAAGCAGACGCATGCAGCTAAACTTCTATACCGCGTGCGTCGCGCCCAAACTCCAAACTTCAACTGTTTTTAAAATAATACGATCATATTCAATTCTCTCTTTCAATGAAGAAAGGGAGAGAAAGGGAGTGAAAGAAAGAAATAGAGAAAGAGAACGAAAGAGATAAAATGAGAGAAAGGGAGATATTCAAAAATAATGTGTGAATATTGTTTGATTTTTGTATGCCTTGATGACGAGTTCTGACGGTTTGACCTTTTGAATTCTAGTGTCTGAAATCGTTTGGACTTAATTGAATAATATGAACAACCGTCATTCTTGGCCCGAGTCATACCAGATTAATTTATTCTAACATTTTCCAAATCACAAAGTACCTGCATGAAACATCTCACTTCACAAGTACAGAACAAGTTAAGCACAAGGTTTGTAATGTAGAAGTCCCCAACTGTCTCTCTCTCTCTCTTTCTTTCTCTCGCTGCACGCCTCTGTATTAAACTAGTTGCCAATATTAGAGTATCAGTGAGTAGTTCATTTTTAATCTGATCGATTAATAAATATCTTACTATTACCTGGCAATTTATTCTGTTTTACTATAGCCTGTTTCTTTTTTACATCAGAAATTCCACCTCCAACTGATATAATTAAAATTGTAGATATATTTTTGTAAATAAAAAAACGTCGTAACCCGTAAACAACGTTAAGTATGATAGTCCATAGTGCAAATCCAGTAATGTGATAAATGGAACTTGTTTTAAAAAAATAGACCAAAAGGATGAGGCACGCCCCGCATCCCAAACGATACACTTTGGCCTTGTGCCACATTCGTTGTGTAATTCTTTCGGAATATTGTTTTAAAATCCTTTTGTAAAATTTATCCTATTCATTATGCACGAATAAATAATATTGGCGTCCGTGTAAATAACTAGCTATTAAATTTCTTGGTACGAACACTGGAAGACTGATTAGCAGTGTTGCCTCTTAAACCCAAAGAACGTTACAAATTCCTCAGAGAGAGAAATCTCAATACGAAGGAAATTAAAAAAAAGAAAAGAAAAAGTTATGCAGCGAAAGAAATTACATTATGGCTTATTTAGAAATAGGAAGAGCAGTCAAGTTTAAACCGTCCATTGGTGAAAATGGAATTAGCATTTGAGAAAAAGCAGAACGATGTCGAGACGAGGATTTTAGTACAGGCAACAGGAAGAAAGATTAAAGACGTGGTTAGTAAGATCCTTAACGTCTGGATTTTGTAACTGTAAAAGAAAGTAGGTAGAGTGAGAGTGCAAAAGGGTCTGTTTTATGTCGTATGTTGTGCAATGCAATGCAAAGATAATTGCATCAAGTGCCATTATAAAAGTTGTATCGCATTACGCATTTGCGGTTTCTTGCAGAGAAATCTTGTTAATTATTTTCCTAAAACTTGAACATTGAGATATTTGCAATTCGGAGGATTTGCAAAACGTAAATAATAATCATTTTCAGTTTAAACAGCAATACGCGTCTCACACGAATACAGTATAATATATCTATATATATATATATATATATATATATATATATATATATATATATATATATACATATATATATATAAAAGTGAAAGTGTCTGTGTGTGTCTGTGTATCTGTGTGTATGTGTGTGTGTGTCTGTGTATATTTCCCTACACAATAACTCTGTCAATTTTTAGTCTACAGACTCAAAATTTGATATACAGAGTACTGAGATTTGGGAACATTGATGTGATCGGTTTTGGGCCAGAAATTTGGCGATTAAGGGGTCAAAGTTCAACGATTTGACCTTTGAGAACTCTACCAAACTCCTCCGACAATTTTGGGTCTAAACACTTGAAATTTTAGATATAGGTTCCTTGGACATGGGTCTAACTTAATAACTTGATTTGAGCCCAAAACAATAAATGTTAAGGGGTCATAACAGGGGCCAAAGTTTAAAAAAAAAAATTTACATAAAGGGTATTCAGAGATAGGGCAAGCTTTTTCATCAGTTTGGGCCGAAAACTTTTAGTTACCAATATATAAATGTATGTATGTATGTCTGTAGCCTTAAACTTTCAATAGAGGCGACGGATTTTACCTTTCATATAACAAATATCGAAAAATTGGCTAAAAACATTAATATCTTCCCCTTCAACTAGGCACTTTTCTACAAGGAGGGGTCACTTTTTTCGCCGATATTTTTTAAAGTTATCCTCTCCTTTAGATTTTCTAGCCTTAATTTTAAAAAATGTCGCTTCCGGTTTGGCGGTGGTCGTAACAGCATAAACGTTAGGTTTTACCCAGTTCTTTTCCTCCTTTGCGTAACGGGTTCGAGCCTACCTTCCTAATACCATCTTTTTTTTTTTTTTTTTGCTCAACATACACATCCAAACATCCATGCTAGTATATATATATATATATATATATATATATATATATATATATATATATATATATATATATAAAAAAGTGAAAGTGTCTGCCTCTCTGTGTGTGTCTGTGTGTCTGTTTGTGTACATTTCTCTACGTAATAACTCTGTCAATTTTAAGTCTACAGACTCAAAATTTGATATACAGGGTATTGAGATTTGGGAAAAGAATTGTAATCTGTTTTCGGCCAGAAATTTGGCGGGTAAGGGGTCAAAGTTCGACAACTTGACCTTTGAGAACTCTACCAAACTCCTCCGACAATTTTGGGTATAAACAATTGAAATTTTAGATATAGGTTCCTTGGACATGGGTCTAACTTAATAACTTAATTTGAGCCTAAAACAATACATGTTAAGGGGTAATAATAGGGGTCAAATCTTAAAAAAATTTGATCTCTTCGGTCTCTACCAAATTACTCAGACAATTCCTGGTCTAAACATTTGAAATTTTACATAAAAGGTATTCAGAGATAGGCCAAGTTTTTTAATCGGTTAGGGTCGAAATTTTGAGCTACCAATATATAAAGGTATGTATGTATGTTTGCATGCCTCCCTAAAACTTTCGACAGAGGCGACGGGTTTTCACAAGATTAGAATCGTTTTGACGCTCGACCCTTCAGACGACCAATACCAAAACATTGGCTAAAAACATTCATTTCTTCATCCTCAACTGGGAACATTTCAACAGGGAGGGGTCGCTTTTTTCGCCGATATTTTCGAAATTCATGCCCCCTTTTCGATTGTTTAGCCTTTATTTAAACCTACGTTACTTCCGGTTTGCCGGTGGTCGTAACAGCAAAGACATCACGATTTTCCCCCGTTCTTTTCCTCCTTCGCGGTACGGATTCGAGCCTGCCTTCTTACTATCACTTTTTTTTTGCTCAATACACACCTCCAAACACCCGTACAACGCCGGGCACTCATGTTAGTATATATATATATATATATATATATATATATATATATATATATATATATATATATATATATATATATATATATATATATATATATAGGTGTGAACGCTTATTCCTGTTTAACCGGAAAAATTCTCTTTTTGCAAATCTTCCGAATTGCTGACAATGTTCAAGTTATATATATATTTGTGTAAACAAATCGAGCGGAGGTATTTCGGACGATATCAAAACATCGTTAAAACTCACTACTCGTTCAAGCAGCCGCCAATAGCGTAATGGTTAGAAGCCTTGACTGCCGTATAAACGGTCGGGTTTCAATCCTGGCACTGATGAGCTGTGAAACAGCGAAACAGTACTGTATGTGGATGAGTATATATATATATATATATATATATATATATATATATAAGAAATTCTCAGCAAACTTTTGATCCAGTTACTTGCAATTTGGTATATATGGTATACAGACACGTGGACAACTTTTTATTTGCTAGTGGGTAAAAATTGAACAATTGGTACTTGAGGATGGTCATCGGGTTTTATCTGTTTGTCAACTGTCGTCGATTATGCATGGGTGAATCATTCTATGGTAAAAATAAGTAGATTTGAAAACATTTTTTAAGATCGTCTTAAGCTTGCCTAATGGTTATCGTACTTGACTCATTGTCTTTATAGTTTTGACTTAGATCGAGTATTTTGTTTTTCTTACAAGAAGTGAACCGTTTACAAAGAATATATTACTCGCATGCACATGTCTTGGTTTCTTTCCGTTTTTTACTTATTTTTTTAAGGAATTGAACATTACGTTTAATACCCTGCA
Source organism: Euprymna scolopes (assembly GCF_053919585.1). Classification (NCBI taxonomy): domain Eukaryota; kingdom Metazoa; phylum Mollusca; class Cephalopoda; order Sepiida; family Sepiolidae; genus Euprymna; species Euprymna scolopes. The sequence goes on along the minus strand of NC_136483.1, from coordinate 112,395,532 downwards.
AGGCCGGATACATCTTCTAGTATATATACGCACACATACACACACACACACACATATATATATATATGTATATATATATACATATATATATATATATATATATATACTAGCAAAGATACCTACGCTTTACACGCGACTTTACTATATATATATATATATATATATATATATATATATATATATATATATACAGAGAGAAAGAGAGGGGGGTATCCCAATGGGATTGGATCCTGCACCATTTTGGGCAAATTTGTATTTACATAGACTCGAATATATATATATATATATATATATATATGTGTGTGTGTCATCACTCTTAAAAACAGATATATCTAAAACATATAACTTTCATAGATGTAGGAGATTTATAGATGACCTTATATGTATAAACGATAATGATGAATTCGAAAAAAATAAACATCTTATATATCCAAACGAATTAAAATTGAATTGTAAACATGCAGGACATCAGGCTACATTTCTGGATTTAAATATAAAAATTTAGGATGGGATTTTTCTTTATAAAATATTTGATAAAAGAAACGCTTTCCCCTTTAAAATAGTACGTATGCCCCATAAAGATAGCACTTGCCCTGTTTTTATGTTTTATGGAACCATTATGTCAGAGTTTTTGAGAATAGCTCGCGTTACTTTAAAATTAACAGATTTTATACCACCAGTTTCTAGCTTAGTAATAAGGATGATAAAACAAGGTGGGGATAAAATTAAAATATTAAAACAGTTAAATAAAACATTTGTTCGTTATCTTGATGCTTTTGAATCGTTTAAGATAAACCAGACTATATTAATAAAGGAAATCCAAAACTATATTAGCAATGTATAAAATGTATTTATAATTACATATAATAAATTTATATTAATAAAAAAAAATGCATATATGTAAAAATATTTTTAACCTTTATATATCTAATTTTTAAATAAATAATAATGTAAATATACTAAATATTAATCATAGTGGGGGTTATAAGTAGTTAAATGGATTAATCCTAATCTTATAAATACAAGACTGATAAATTTAAAAATTAAAAAATATATTCATTTTAAATGTGGAAATTGATGAATCGCACAGGTAAGAAATTCATTTTTATAGTATGAAAAGGTAGTAATTGCAATTAAGAATAGGAAATTGGATCAAATGTTTGAAACATGTCTTCTTCCTAAGATTAAGGGTGGTGGTGTTTGATCAACACTGCTGGGGAGCCATGATGTAATATACTGTTTTGTTTTTAAATCCCCGAAACAGTGTTTCGTGGTAAACAACTGATGATCCCTTGAAAAATAAATTATTGGTATTATAGTAAATTTGAGAGCGACTTGATGCAGTGATTGCAGGTGATTAAATGACTTACTGACTAGATGGTTTTCTAACGAATGATAAAAAATAGTTTTTTGTATAGTTTTAAAGGTTAAAAACTTCCAAGACTATATATATATATATATATATATATATATATATATATATATATATATATCGTAACATATAATATATATATATAATATATATATAAGTATTATATATAATATATATATATGTATATAAGTGGAAGCGTTCGTATGTACCTGTATATATAAGTAGTAGCGTTCGTGTGTACACACTGTCCTACAACCCACACCACTGGACCGATTATGATTAAACCTGGCATGACGATGGTTCTCCACGTGGAAATGGTGCAAACCATTCTTCAAGATTAAAGTCAAAGGTCAATGGGCTATGTATATATACACTTTTACAGGCCAAACCTTTAATGATGATGGTGTCCCGCTTAAGCATGGTGCACACCCTTTTCCAAGGTCAAGGTCAATGTCATAGCCCATGTATATATACTCTCCTATAGCCCACACTGGACCAATCATGGCCAAAATTAACATGATGATCGACTCCGACCTAGAGATGGTGCATACTATTTTTTAAGGTCAAGGTCAAAGATTAATGTCGAGACTTTGCTCTACGGTCGACTATCTGCTTCACGAATACCCGAAGCGATACCAAAGTCGCGTGTAAAGCGTAGGTATATATATTGCAGATTATCGCCCCAAACGAGCACTAATCACCAGTAATCAACAGTCCTGACAAGCACAGACAGTGTCTTCCACTAGCTTCCACTAGAAATCATTGCCCGACAGTGGAAGCCAGATTATTTAATTTTGGCCACGGCCGCCAGTGTTCACTATTTTCCAGGTACGGGAGTGGCCCCAACGAACAACTGTAGTTTAATTTGTTTTCTAGCGGGGGCTCCTTTAACGATTCGTTCTGGATCTGTTATGTTTCCACCGGGCAACGCCGGCTAAGAGTCCTGCTAGTCTAACAATAATAAGAGATACTTAGTAAAAAAATATTTATTAATGAAAAATCAAATTATCTATGTGCAAAATAATTTAACATATTTACTAATATTCAGTTGTATATCCTCTGTTCCTCCTTACAGCCCCCAAACGCTTTCCACAACTGCCTACTAGTTTCTTATAAGTACTTACTGGTAATTTAACCCATTCTTCTTCGCAAACTTTCTTCAATTCCATGATATTCTTGGGATCTCTTTCCTGCATCCGTAACTTCAAAGTTTTCCACAGATTTATGTCGGGTGACTGGCAACGCGACTGTAGAATACTAATCCCATTATCATTAAACCATTTCATAGTTATTTTAGCCTTGTTCTTGGGATCATTGTCTTGTTGGAAGATAAAGTCACGGCATAATCCTAAATCTGCGGTACTCTTGACCAGATGTGTTGACAAATCTTTGTGTATTTTGCTGCATTCATTTTCCCTTCTATCATTTCCATTCCTTCAACTCCATTTGCAGAAAGCAGCCCCAAATCATCACATTTCCACCAAGCAAATATTACACACAGAACACAGGCCTGTACGATTCAATGATCTCTTGATTGTGTCCTTCATTACTTCAATATCTGTTTCTTTCGAATCCTTCATAAAGATTAAAAAGGGTTTAAAAATTGCTTTCGAACTAAATTTGGTGGTGAGTACAGTTGGAGTTGTCGTGAGAAAGAAAACAACGAGAGATAATACTAAAAATCACTTAAGAAGTGTTCAGTCACGTGAATTAAATGATGTTATTGCTCGTTACATTGCTTGAAACGTGAAGAAAAAAAAACATTTCTGACTCGTTTAGTAATTCAGAAGGATGTGAAGGAAGCAGGTATCGAAGTAGTCAAGGACTCAACCAAGAGATCATTGATTCGTACAGACCTGTATTTAAGATCACAGAGAAAGAGATTGTTGAGTCATGCACATGTGAAAGACCGTTTAAAATTTGTTTATAAATATTAATGTGAATCGGATGACTTCTGGAACAAAGTTATTTGGTCAGATGAAACAAAACTGAGCTATTTGGAAGCAACATGAAAACCCGTGCAAAAAAGGCACATAATTCAAACACACACACACACACACACACACACACATATATATATATATATACTATGGAACCTTGTCACACACAAACAAACGTGTGTGTGTGTGTGTGTGTGTGTGTGTGTGTGTGTGTGTGTGTGCGTGTGTGTGTGTGTGTGTGTGTGTGTGTGTGTGTGTGTGTGTGTGTGTGTGTGTGTGTGTGTGACAAGGTTCCATAATATGTGTTATTATATGTGAAGAATTTCGGGAGATTAAATGGATAGTATATATTTGACAATTCACACCGACTGAATAAAAACGATGTTCACACGCATTATTGGATCGCGTTTGTCATTAGAGGAGATTGTTTATATTTCTTGGCTCAGGCGGTAAAATGTTTTACGCTGATTTGCACGTGTGAACGCAACGCGAGTCCAGGAGCTAGCATTCGAATGTTGGAGCTGCCATAAACGTCGAAGCCAGGAGAATCGAGTTTCTAGGAAAACTTGATTATGAGCGCAAGCTAACTGGCAATGAAAGTCCAGCTGCCTGAGGTGGACTCATTAGAGCGGGCGACTGATCAGGCTGGTTCATAGCTGAGGCAAGAGAGGACGCTGGGTAACATAGCTTTGATATATAAAACGCGACCAAATGCGAATTTCTCAGGTAGATCGAGGCAGAGAGATTTAGATGATATGCTGAGATTCAGTTGGACGAGGGACACAATAGATTTTTCTTGGAATAGAATCGTATGATGATTCCTGTTCAGCTAAGATGAAGGATCAAGGGAGCGAAGAGAAAAAAAACAAATACAAGAGTAAATATGAACTAAAGTAAGGGATCGAACTTACACCTATCTAGTTGATCGTCGAAAGTTATAGTCATCCACAGTCACGTGGTTCTGATATTCGTTCTTTTTGATTTTGTAATCATTTTTATATGAACAATCGATAATATTTAATGAGGTATCTATTGAGGAGAGTTTTTTTTGTGATTCGGTTCTGATTTTGATGTAATTTTCAAATTGTTTTCGGGCGTTTTGTATGTTTTTATTTTGTACGAAAATCCTGACGAAAGTTAATATTTGTCTTACGTACTCGTTGAGGTCAGTTGTTCAAAATGCGCTTTCCAGTCTATATAATTATTAATACTTACTTTTGCCACTGGTTCAAGATATATATACACACTAACTGTGAGTAAAGCACAACACAGTTGATCTATAAAATAATATTTCGTTTTTCTTTCACATCGACAAATCAGCTTCTGATTATAAGCTATTACTGTTTGTTTTTTGTTTTTTTTTTACATTTCTGGAGGCACCTGATGTTGGTGTCTGGTTGGGTCGGATGTTTGCGGTGAAGAAATGTGAGTCTTGCTTTTTTTTGACCGATTTCCCTGCTTTCTCTTTGTGACGATTTACATAAGCAAATTGGAATGTTTTACACTTATTATTGTCCATTATTTTAATCCTTTGACCAATATACTCTCACATACTTCTGGGTTAAATTATGCATTCCAATAGACAATGGTGGAACGTCCCACATTCCTCACATGGCATGCATGCATGTGTGTGTGTGTGTGTGTGTGTGTGTGTGTGTGTGTGTGTGTGTGTGTGTGTGTGTGTGTGTGTGTGCAACTCTCTTCCCGGGGCCGCATGCCAATATCCAACATTTTTTATTTTCATAATTCTATATTGTTTTTAGACTTAAAATAAACATCACCTCAAAAAATTATAAACAACCAAAATATCTTAATCTTTACTCAGGTTTATCGCCGGAATCCCTCTTTTCACCCTTTCCATCACTCTCTCTCTCTCTCTCTCTCTCTCTCTCCTTCTCTCTCTCTCTCGCTCTCTCTCGCTCTCTCTCCTTCTCTCTCTCTCTCTTTACATATATATGTAAACTTCTCTTTCACTCCCTCTCTCTCTCTGTATATATATATATATATATATATATATATATAGAGAGAGAGAGAGAGAGAGAGACGAGAGAGAGGGAAGGCCAGAGAAAAAAATAGGTGAGACATATTGTTGAACTTCTAAAGAGGAATAATTGTCACAATATTTTAATACGTAGAAGTGAAGTGTGATTCTCGATGTACTTAGCTTTCAATCTTCATCATGACAGCGTAACAGAAAACATAAAAACAGAAATAGTACGGAAGCGCGTAAAAGTATCTGTTTCATGCCTGTTTTGCCGCGCGATCCTATGCGCAGGTAATTGCATAAGACGCCATTGTATAATTGGTTTCGCATCACGAGTTTGTAGTTACCTGCAGCCAAAGGTATAGCTATATGTTCCAAGAGTGATGACGGTCGCTCAGTAGAGTTTAGTTTAAATACACACACACATACACACACATACGTACACACACATACATATATATATATATATATATATATATATATATATATATATATATGTATGTATTTGTGTGTGTGTTTAAACTAAACTCTACTGAACGACCGTCATCACTTTTTGAACATATATATATATACGTATGAATGTTATTTTATAAATGTCATCTATTTCAATATATACCGTCTTTATTTAATTTGTAAAAGCTGTCACGAAAAAGAAAAAAAACAGAGTAACCGTTAAATAAAAATAAAGCTCAATGCATCTGTTTTATAGTAGCAGAGCATATATAATATATAATTTTGCTAAAACTAAAAGACTTATAGTTTTTTTCATAACTTTTATTTATTCTGTCGTTAATTTTTTCATTACAGTTGTTTCCTTAACGGGTTGACAAGTCCATGAACTCATGTTTTCACCAAAATCTTCCAACCTATCAACTCATCAGATCCGATTCTTCCGATGTTATTTAAAAAAAAAGTTGTTTGTACATCATAAAGAAACCTGATACAGTATTTTTAGGAAAACATTCCATTCTGTAACAACGTGGTCGTGGAAGAATTTGATTCGCCTCTGTGTATTCATCTTCTCCGTCTTTTTTGTCTTCTTTTACGTAAAACGTGACACAATTTTATAACGACGCTGTTTTGTAATGACAGACAGACCTGTGGCTTTCTATTCTTTTTTTTTTCTGACGTTTTTGTTTTCATTCTTTCTTTTTTCTTCTTATTCTTGTATTCTTTCTTTCTTCTTCTTCTTCTTCTTCTTCTTTTTCTTCTATTTCTTTCTTCTTCTTTAATGTAAAACTTATAAACAGTTTTCTACGGGATGTTTGAAGGACGCGCTATTGAATAAGCTTTGCCTTTTTCTTCTTATTATTGTTCTCTTTCTGGTTCTTTTCTGCATGTGCTGTTTTCTTTGTCATCTTTTGTGTAATCGGCGTTATATTCTTCCACTAGCCAGATTAAGCCATTCTTCGCACGTAAACAAAAACGCTGTCATTTTAATGATCAGCAGCACCGTGGCTTCTTCTTCCTTTCTTTCGTTCTTTCTCTCGGTTTTTCTTTCACTATCTCTTCTTCTTCTTCTTCTTCTTTCTTCTCTTTCTTCTTTAACTTCCTCTTCAATTACGTAAAACTTATGAATATTTTTTACCGGATGTTTAAGGCCACGCTATTGATTGAATTAGGAGTTTTTCGCAAGTATAACTTTTGATTCGAGAATTCAAATGCGTCAAAATTCATTTTGATATTTTTCGGAAACTACATAAATAACGTACTATAGGCAAGGTTTTCCATTTGCCGCCATAATTTGTGCAGGTTTTCGTCTTCATTAATGGAACGAATTTGGGCGCATTAACAAGTATTTACAAAAAGCAAATATAAATAATAGTTTTTAGAGACCATATACTTTTATAAATGTGCAAAAATAAACATGCCGGATCGCCTTCAAGCTTTGCCATTTTACACATGTATACTTATGCAAAATACAAACCGTGATAGAATACTGACGTTATATTTATTAACCCAATCTTAACATGAAAGACACCTAACAATTAACTAAGCAATACCTACTGTATACAGTATAATTTTACTTGAATATGTAAAATATGCTATAGTCTGTATTCTGCATACTTACGAAACACATGTTGTAATATACCATCTTCATGAACACAGCGAACACTACATCGATCATGGTCACTATTCACCAACACTTGACGCTGTGACAAAGAGTTAAGACAGGCGATAACAACTCCAATGCAGTAATAACTGACAGTACACACCAATACCATCAAGTGACATTAGCCACCTAAAACAATCACTAACCCCCAGTTACCGCAGATAACAGTCATAACTACCACTGGATTACAGTTCGCGCCATTGGATGACAGTGATCAATACTGACTGCCATGCACCGACAGTGACAGCTGTAAAGGGAAGTAAACGCCCTAAAACAACACTAATCACCAGTAACCACCAGCGCCAACAATGATAGCCAGTGGATCCCGCTAGTTGCCACTGCTAAAAATGCAAGACAGTGGAAGCCAGATGCTTTCATTTACGTCATTTGCCACCAGTGTCAATTTCTTGAGCCGAGAATTGCTATCACTATAAAACGCCGCAATCTATCTGTGTTCTGTGTCCATATTTTTGAGCTGTTTATCTATATTCAGTAATTTACGTGACTTACATACGATTATGCACTAGATAATCAAGGGTTACTTCATTTTCCGGGAGGTGGGGTCACTGTAGCTTCTCTGGTTTTGTGCCATATTTCCACCAAGCCACGCCAGCACACGTGTAGTGTCCTGCCAGAATAATATATATATATATATATATATATATATATATCCTCAACAAGGATGGAATACTGTTGCTATATTTGGGCAGGAGCTGCTAGAATAGCTTATCCTGCCTTGACAAAGTTCAAATAAGGCTTTGTTACCCAGTGGGGGATGCCCTTTTCTCTTTACTGCAACCTCTTTCCCACAGAAGAGACATTGTGAGCCTGTCTCTGCTTTATCGTTATTTTCATGGCAAGTACTCGTCTGAGCTCCAGTCTATGGTCCCCCCGTCCTGATTTTCAAGAAAAACACTCATCTATCTGAAACCACTATCAATAACTTCCCGCACTCTTTATCTGTGCCTAAACCTAAACATAGATTCCATGAACAAAGCTTCTTTCTTTGAATTGCAAGCCTGTGGAACTCTGTTCTGCTACAATATGGTTGTCTTCAAGTCCAACGTGAAAAAGTTCTTGATGAGTTTCCACTACTAACGATGACTACATGTTTCCCTTGACCACTTTACACTAATTAACTCTTATCCTCGAGTGGCCTCCGGGCCTTAATAAGTGATAACTTCTTTATATATATATATATATATATATATATATATATATACTAGCTGTACCCTGCCACGCGTTGCAGTGGCTCAATTTGGTGTAATGGAAAAATTTAATAAAAGAGAAAATGCATGTTTCTTATATTAGTACAGCAATCCACTGCAAAAAGTGAAAAAGAAGGCGAAACTGAAAAAAATGTTACTCTTGCAGAATTTTATCTGGATCCTCGAGAGTTTCTGTCAATCATTCATGTTTTGGACTTGACCAACAATCAGTGGATGAACCCGAACGTAGCAAAAATGTTGAAACGCTAAATGCTTTTTTTTTTGTTGTTTTAAAAAATGTGATTTAGTAATTAATATTTGGTTGATGGTGGGGGGGAGGGGGGTTACTATACACAGATTCGAAAAAGTCGTCCAAAAACAAATAAATGAAAGCAAAGGTAAGCTAATTTACATTTCTACCTAATTGGATAATTGTTTAGTGTTTTTATGTAATGTAAAATGTTTAATTTGCTCAAAAAACAGAAATGGTCGCGAATTCTGTTGAATACGTTAAGTTTGGGAAAGTAAGTTGAAAACTAAAAACTATACAAAACAGTGTCTGAAACTCACCGAACATATGTTACCATGACATAGGCTGGCATAATGGATAGGTTTCTGACAGTATTTTGTATAGTTTTTTTAGTTTTAACTCACTTTCTCTAACTTAAAGTAAACAACAGTGTCCACCACCATTTGTAGCTTTCAAATACACCAATAAACACTGTTTTTCGAGCCGACTAAACGTTACATTAAATGAAAAGGGTTTATATTACTAAACACAGATACAAAGAAGTTGTCAAAAAATAAATATATAACAAATAAATGTTATCAAAGGCAAGAAAAGTAAGTGTTCTACCTAACTGGATAAGATTTTAGTGTTTTTATGTAATGTATAATCGGTTCAAAAACATTCAATGTTTATCGGTATATCTGAAAAATACAAATAGCGGCAGACTGTATCGAGCACGTTAAGTTTGGGGAAATTTTGGGAAAATGAGTTTAAACTAAAAATACTGTTAGGAACTCACTCAATATATGTTACCATGATGTAGGCTGGCATATAATCGGTGGTTTTAAACTTTTGCTCGATACAGGTGACGACTTTTAAAAATCCCTTTTAGTGATTACCTGGTTTGAGGATATTTGTAAAACTAAACGGCAAATCTGCTCAAAAATATCCGGTATTATTTTACTTTAAGGCCCGTTTCACGTTCATATATAACGAAATATTTTATTGTAGATTTCGGTGTGCTAAAAACGAATCTGCAAACCGTTTACGTAGCAAAAAAAAAGTTTTCATGACATTCATGAAATTACTTTTTCGAAAAGTGGGTGATCACTTTTCAATGTAAATTTAACTTAGAATGAGCACCCACTTTCTGGCCACCTGAGAGAGGGGCATTTTTCTGTTTCTTGGCTAAAAAGTTTTTTGTTTGATTTCTTTTGCATGGTAATAACCCCTGAACTCTGGGACTATTTTCCATTTAACAGCCGTAGCCTTCGTTTACGCTATGCGTAAGCATAAACGAAAGCTGTTTAGCCAATAAACATGGGAAAAAATCCCCCCTCTCTCAGGTGGCTAGAAAGTGGGTGCTCATTTTAAGTTAAATTTACATGGAAAAGTGATCGCCACTTTTTCGAAAAAGTAATTTCTTCATATCATAAAAACTATTTTTTTGCGACGGAAACGGTTTGCAGATTCGTTTTTAGCACACCAAAATCTACAAAAAAAATGTTGTTATTTACGAACGTGAGACGCACAGCCCTTAATGGAAAATTATATCAAAAATCCGGGGGAAAATAGTTTTCAATAAAAACAGCAAATGAATTCGATAGAAAAAAAATGGATGCTATTTTTTTTCCTTTCTGTGTGTTTCTTGGCTAAAAAGTCTTTTTGTTTGATTTCTTTTGCATGGTATTAACCCCTGAACTCTGGGACTATTTTCCATTTCACAGACGTAGCCTTTGTTTATGCTATGCGTGAGCATAAACGAAAACTGTTAAATATGCATTCGCGTACCAAACTGCCTTGTCAAAAAAACCTTTAAGCCAATAAACACGAAAATAAATGCCCCTTCCTCAGGTGGCCAGAAAGTGGGTGTTCATTTTAAGTTAAATTTAGATGGAAAAGTGATCACCCACTTTTCGGAAAAAAAATTTCTTCAGATCATTAAAACTATTTTGATACTCCTTGGGCGTTGAGTTCCATGGCGACCCGCAGAATTATTTAATGGTCGTTCCCTTAGTATCCCCCCTAGTCAAGGCTAACGCATGCGCACATAACATTTTTTATTTATTTACTTACGTGGTGGAGTTTCTATACTGATAGGTTTTTTGAAATTTTTTCACTGGATTATTATTGATTGAACACTAACCAGATTATGAAAAAAAATTGAAAAAAAAAAATCATTTCAACATTTGAAAGGGATACTCACTTTTTAGTTACCACGTTCTGGTAAATCGGTCACTTTTTATTTATTTATTTTTTTCTAAATACGGAAGTGTCTTCGGGAGATATAAAATGGTCGCATGTTGACGAAGCAATGTATCGAGAGGCGTACGGGATTAAAAATTATTGGTAAATTTTTAGATTAGGTCCACCTCCTCAATTTTCTTTTAAATGACGACTTGAAATGGTTTTCGACTATGCTGAATACGAAAATCGCATCGAAAATTTGCAGAAATAAGTAGTTATCAAGATATAAAAAGTTGTATTATGCATTGTAATCTTTGGCGGCCATCTTTTTTACGTGTGTGTATTTGTTTATGGCGCGTGTGCACGTAAAAAGATGGCCGCCGAAGAATACAATGCATAATACAACTATTTATTTCCGCAAAATTTCAATGCAATTTGCGTGTTCAGCATACTCGGAAACCTATAAATGTCGTCATTGAAAGGAAAATTGTGGAGGTGGACCTAATCTAAAAAAATACCAAATTATTAAACATTTCTCCAGCATGTTAGTGAAATTTATAATACTTTTAAAAAAATTAAAAAGAAACAAAACAAAAGTTTTGAAAAAAAACTCACCTTTCACAAAAACAATTTAAAAAAAATAAATAAATAATTAAAAATCTCGAAACTTTATTTTCATGAAAACAATAAAAAAAAAAGTCCTGTTCTCTCTATTTTTTTTCTTTGAGAAACAAATATATTTCTGACTTACAAATGCGGTAGAGACTCATTATTTTTACTTTCTATGGTTTTGATATACCGCGTTTTTATTGCTTAAAAAATGGGTGACTGATTTATCAGAACGTTGTAACTAAAAAGTGATCACCACTTTCAAATGTCGAAATAATGATTTCTTTTTTACATTTTTTTTTTAATAATCTGTTTAATTAGTGTCCAATCAATAATAATCCAGTGAAAAAAATTCCCAAAACCTATAAGTATAGAAATTAAGCATGGGAGTATACAACAACGTCGCCTTTCGCACTTTTACAAACATTTTTTTAAAAAAGTAACTAAACCATTTATTGATAATTTGTCACGTGTACAAACATTTATTTATTTACGTAGGCTTAACTCCTTTCATGAATAAGAAAAGTTTTACTCTTTAAGAATAATAAAAGGAAAAAGTTACTGAACATTTATAAAAGGACTTCTTTTCATGAAGGCCAGAGGAATAGTTGGCCGAAAATTCGTGAAACAACAACTAATAAAGATGAGAATAATAGTCCGCAATAAATAAAAATGGTGCTAATGCAGAGAGCGATCCGCGCTATTTTTTAAATCATATGTCCACGTTTAAATAACGTTTTACGGTATGTTTTACTTATTTATTCAATTGTAAGGTTAAAGTACAGAATAGGCACAAAATATCCTTACCTCCCCATGTTAAGAATGACTTTTTAAATAATAATATTATTTCAGCACGGATCACTCTCTGCATGAGTAATCTTATATAGAAAAACAAAAAAAAACTCAAAAGCAAGCAACAAACTTTTTTTTGCCTTATATAATAAAGAAAAGATGTATAAATTAAAAAATTTGGAAGATAAACAAATGGAATATGTTTTTTTTTGTTTTTTTTTTACTTATCGAGTTAACAGAAAATGAAACCTTTCGTCAATTCGTGGCTGTGAAATGAATCGAACCGGAAGTTCAGTTTTATCAACAGAACAGATTCGCAGAAACGATTAAATAACTATATTTATTTTATTTAATATTTTAATTTTAATTAGGTAAATTTATTTTAATAACATAAAAACATACCTCGACTCTAAAAATGGGTTGTCTGAAAATTTCAAATAAATTGGTAACGTATAAACATGGTTTTATTTGGTTAGAACGAACCAACTTTACATTTATATATATATATATATATATATATATATATATATATATATATATATATAAGAAAATTAAAACTGTAAGTTGAACTTTACAATCAAAATTTATTGTTCGACTGAATACTCCAAAAAACAATTTACAAAGTCCTTATTCCGCAAATTTTCAAAGAATGCTATTCTTATTATTCTTCTCATCAGAGGACATAATGAAATCAGCAAATTATATTTGTAGCAATGCTAGAATTTGCTAGTTAAGGCATTAAGTGAAACCGCAATTTATTTTAGTTATAAATTGAATAATAAAAGAATGAAAACCATTGGATATGTAAAAAAAAACTATATATAAAAACAAACCGCGCATAATATTTAAGCTTGAATGAAATTCCTCTAGAGTTGATCCAAAATGCAAAATAGTTCTTTAGATAGAATGTATTTCAAGATAACTCCAGTGTGACGATTTATATATATACATATATTTATATATATTACATTACCGTTTTATCTCCTTAGTTACATATGTTTCAATTACTGAATCGTATCAACGACCCGACAATTTCATCAAACTTTACAAAAAAAATTATTATGATGAGGATTATTATTATTATGATGAAAGATATTAGAAAAAGCACAATAAAGGAATCCAATCAGATAATATCCGCAGCAGTCACGTTTTAAATAAAACATTAAAAGGTGATAAGGGTCGACGGTTTTTTTTTTTTAATATTAAACCAGACACGGATAGGAATAGAGGGGAGAGTGAGAGAAAGGGTGAAAAAGAAGGACGTTAGATGGGTAAAACTTTAAAAGATTTCCACAATGATCATAAGTATGTGGATTGAGAAAGTGTGTTTCTGAATGGTTTGCTTTTATCCTAAGCCTAGCTTATTTCAACTGTCTATGCCACTGATTCGACAGAGCATGAACAAAGCTGCATTAGATATCCTGTCTTACGGAATATATATATATATATATATATATATATATATATATATATATATATATATATATATATATATATATATATACTAGCATAGGTGCTATTTGGAGGTGTATGTTGAGCAAAAAAAAGCGGTCAACTTTTTATTAATTTGACCACTATTATGACCCCTTAACATTTATTGTTTTGGACTCAAATTAAGTTATTAAGTTAGATCCATGCCCAAGGAACCTATAACTAAAATTTCAACTTTTTAGACCCAAAATTGTCGGAGGAGTTCCGTGGAGTTCTCAAAGGTCAAATCGCCAAATTTCTGGCTGAAAACCGACCACATAGATTCTTCCAAATCTCAGTACCCTGTATATAAAATTTCGAGTCTGTAGACTTAAAATTAACAGAGTTATTGCGTAGGGAAATGCACACACACACAGACACACAGATACACAGACAGACAGATACACAGACACGTTCACTTTAATAGATATACTAGCATGGGTGCCCAGCGTAGCCCGGGTATTTGGAGGTATATGTTTAGCAAAAAAATAAAAAGAAAAAAATAATCGCGGGCAATTTTTTAAACTTTGACCCCTATTATGACTCCTTGACATTTATTGTTTTGGGCTTTAATCAAGTTATTAAGTTAGATCCATGCCCAAGGAACCTATAGCTAAAATTTCAAGTGTTTACACCCAAAATTGTCGGAGGAATTTGGTAGAATTCTCAAGTGTCAAATTGTTTAACTTTGACCCCTTAATCGCCAAATTTCTGTCCGAAAACACATAGATTTTCCCAAATCTCAGTACCTTGTATATCAAATTTCGAGCCTGTAGACTTAAAATTGACAGAGTTATTGCGTAGGGAAATGTACACACACAGACAGATACACAGATACACAGACAAGTTCACTTATATATATATATATATATATATATATATATATATATATATATATATATATATATATACATACATACATACATAATATACTGAATCTTCTTCCTGGTGTAGCGTGTTGGCTCCTAGACTAAAACAAGCCATCAATCGATTTGATTGATAACTGGGCATTTTCTTCGACGTCGATGACAATAAAAGTATTATAAGTGTGGAACATTCGTTGATATTTATTTAATCCCGGACAACATTGCGTTTTCCTGTTATTACAATTATATTTAGTTAATAATTAAATTAAATGAGCGATCTTTTATGCTCTAGAAGTTATTTTTCCACAAAGTCACCACTATTTTCGATGTACTTCTGCCTGCCAGCGATGAAGGATATATATATATATATATATATATATATATATATATATATATATATATATATATATATATATATATATATATATATATATATATGTATATATATATACATAATAATATACTGAATGTAGTATTGCTACAAGCTATTTTCTTTTATGAAGTACAAATTTATTTCCCTTTCTGTCTAGTTTTCCCTTTCAGATTTTGTGCTTTATTATTTTGTCTCATCTTTATCGTTCTAAAACCTCGTAAAATTTACAGTTAGTTGCTTCGTATATTGACATTATTATGATTGTAAACATTAAGCTTTCAGGGAAACCTCGATGAATTTGATAAGAGTGTTTTGAATATCTAACTTTTCTCGCCTCAGATATGAAATAAAATCGGCATCAATGAAATTGATAGAACTTCATTTGTGTGAGTGAGTATTTCCCGTAACTTTGCAAAGTAACTTTGATAACTACACATCTAATGTTTTGTTTCGGAATAGTTTTCATGGAGATTTATAGTTTGCATTATTCAGACTACTGTTCTCATCTTTAAGGTTATTCTCGTAAATACCGTGGCGCAACGGATAAAATTGCTGAGTCATAAAAAAATCAAAAGTGACAATGTTCTGAAGCTTGTATTATTTGGATTAATCAGACTACTGTTCTTATCTTCAGTGTTAACTGCCGACTTTCTTCAGGTGAAACTTGCCGAATTCGGGAGTCTTTTTTTATTGAAATCGCAATCCACGCCGAATCACGAATAATATTTTTAATCCAAGCCAATGGAATACTCTCTTTTTGTCTGCGATGATCGGGAAGAAATCTAAAATAATTCTCAATTGTATTCTTTATATTGCGGATTGAACGTAAACCTCTAAAAGTTCCTTTTCTACTGAATGAAAACTGGTGCTTTATCCGTTACGCCACGGATCCTTGCACAATAATTCTAGTATGATTTCTCTGAGCCTTAAACCTAATCGTTTTTTTAGATGTACAATCTTATGATTATTACTAAAAATCACTATTTTTTAATATATATATATATATATATATATATATATATATATATATATATATATATTAAACTATGTATATATATTATTCATATATATCTATATACCTATAAAATTAAGTTTTTTTATCGTTCTGATATTGATAATAAAAGCCTACTTTTTCTACTTTAAAATTATTAAAACGAACATTTTAATATACTCCGTCATGGATGTGCAGGCGACTGCATGAACGTTACCTAATTTGCATATCCCTTTGAAAAACGAGTGTTAATTATTTATTTTTTACGGTATTTTATTAGATGATTGGTTTTATATCACAATTATGCTGAATTCTATTTAAGCATAGTTTCTACATTATGCATGATTGTGTAGAATTTAAAATGAAAATGTTCTATCACTCGTATATATATATATATATATATATATATATATATATATATATATATATATATAATGATGATGATTCCCTAAAGGATGAAACACTAGTATATGTAGGTATTTAAAAAATATTATAGTAATAATTCTGCCATCCCCTTTAAGAACTCGATTATTATTGTTGAGCACTTTAAAGTTGAAATGAAAATCGGTCACTTAAGCTTGCATGCGCAGATCATGATGTTATGATCATTAAATTACTATGGATGGACATCTTGACATTTAAAATACATGTTTAAATTTCAACGATATTTTTCGTGGTTAAAGTTGTCCATGTGGGTTTGTTCTTTGCTAATGGAAGAGGTGGCTTCGTGGCCGGGTTCGAATCTCCCGACAAATGGTAATCGTGACCTCCTGCACTGATGATTCCCGAAAGGATGAAACTCTAGTGTCTGTGCGTATTTTAAAATTATTGCAGTATTAATTATATATACACACACACACACACACACACACATATATATATATATATATATATATATATATATAAGTGATCTTGTCAGTGTGTGCGAAAAGTTTCTACAAATCTCCTCTCTGAATATTTCGATATATAAGATATGTAGCACAGTTTCGAAATGGTTTTCAACCTGTTTAATAGCTGTTAAAAGGTGAAAATTGAAAAGAAATCATTGACCTTGATCTGGCGTAAGTCGACTATACCCGTGTTTTGGGGGAAGGGCGTTGCGCATGTGTTTATTAAAAGTTATAGGTTTAACAGCGGTATTTTTTGCAGCTTTTGTATATGTATGGGTTTCGGTGATACGCAAACGGATAAGGTTGGAGATCGATATGTTTTTGTTTCGATTTTTGCAGATGGCACACAGATCATTTATTTTTACTTTTGAAATCACTACTACATATTAAGTACAATAAAATAATCGGTGTAGTTTCGGGTCTGTAATCATAAATACGAAATCTGCATGAATTAATATATAATATAAGAACGTTTGCGACCGGGTAACGGTGGCCTGTTAATATATATATATATATATATATATATATATATATATATATATATATATATATATATATATATATATATATATATATATATATATATATATATAGAGAGAGAGAGAGAGAGAGAGAGAGACCATATATATATATATATATATATATATATCCACATACGGGACTGTTCCGCTGTATCACAGCTCATGAGTGCGGCTAGACAGGCAATAAACTCAAGCCAGAATCGAAACCCGGCTTCCCAAACGACAGTCAAGGCTTCTTACCATTATGCTTTACAGCTGCTGCTGTGCGGATAGTGAATTAACGATCATCCAAATTCCACAAAGAGTATCGCTTAATACGCAAATGGCAATTTATATATCACTTCCCAATATGCTCAACCTGAGATAGGGAGCATTATAGCCATCCACATACAGAACTGTTTCGCTGTGTCACAGCTGATCAGTGCGGCCTGACAGGCAACTACCTCAAGCCAGGATCGAAACCCAACCGCCCAAACGACAGTCAAGGCTCTCTCTCTCTCTCTATATATATATATATATATATATATATATATATATATAGAGAGAGAGAGAGAGAGAGAGAGAGAGAGTATTCTAGGGGTTGAAGGTTCAATCCCTAATATGGGTAGTACTAAAGATACAATTACAAATTAAATTAATTACGACGTCCACCTTTCCATAGCTGATGGGACGAACATAAAATATCTTCGTGGATTGAAAAAATGTGTTCTGTTCTTAATTCCGTAAATATTCTCGAATTCGGCGAAAACGCAACTAAAGAAAGTTGGAGGTTTCATCGGCTGAAACCTTCTGAGAATAACAGAAAAGATGATAACGCTCGTCCAAATAATACAAATTACACACATTATTTTATACTTGTTACTTCGCGGAACAAGGTGTAAGAAATAGTCATGGGTTTTTGTCACGTTTGTCTTTGTTTATATCAAAACATTCTTAATGAAAACATAACTATCAGAGTGACATTTCATCAATCAAGTTACATTCCTGTAAGCTATTTAATGTAAATCTTTTGTTTCTTCTTCTCAAACATAACTATCAGCAAGACTAACCAGTATTTTCCGGATAGCTAATGATATTACACTTCTACATATTTTCATGAGGGGTTCGTAGATTGGTCCGTCGGTAGGTTTTAAGTTTGAAGGCAAAATAGAAAGCATGTTCTTCATCATGACTACCGTTTCTGAAAACGGGAATTGAACATTAGTGCTTACCCCAAAACATTCCCCGTTATTTTAGACTGGAGAAACGTCCACAGTCATCCACACGAATTTCTCTGACGTCATCAAATAAAAGATAATTTGTTCGGGGATGTTTTCTATTGGATACGTCATTGCTTTGATATGTAGTGTGTTAAGCTACAAAAAAGTTAGGTTTGTAACATATTTCAATTTTGTAAAATTTCCATTTATAAGAACAACTATTTAAGAAACGTTTTCAATATAAAAAAAAAACATCTTAATTTGTTAATTTCTAAAAATTTTGAAAGTTTTCAATTATAAAAATCAGTTTGTTAATAATAAAACAAATTTTTAAAAAATTATATTTTCCAACAAAAAAAAAATATCCGACCTAAAATATAATGGAGGATTGTTGTTTTATGAACACTGATTCTCAATTTCCGATTTCAAAAACAGCGGCCATGATGAAGTAGATATTTGCTATTTTACTAGTTTGAAATAACATGCTCTTTTAACGTTTATTCGTCGAATTCTACTTTAAAATAAATGAGATGGAAGTGGAAAGATAGAGGGGGAAGAAAGATATTACATTTTTGTAATTTTTGAGATAAGGATTGGTTATTCGTATTTTTTGTATTATTCGGACTACTATTCTCATCTTCAGTGTCATTTTTTCATAACGTTTCGGTCGATGTAACTTCCGACTTTCTTCAGGTATATCTTGCGGAACTCTGGAAAGTTTCTGTCGAACTCGGGAATTAGTACGGAATTTCGAACGGAACCCTTTAATTACTTCACGGGGGTAGCATGCTCTTGTTCCGTCAGCCATAACTGAATAGAGGTCCTAAGTAATTCGCAATTGTATTTGTCGGTCGACCACACTGAGGATTGGAGCTTCAACCTTCAGGAAAATATCACTTTTACAATAGATTTTTTAACATCGAGTCCTTGCGCGAAATTCCCAAGTTCAACAGAAAGATTCCTTAGTTCGACAAAATACACCTGAAGATGGTCGGAGGTTACATCGATCGAAGCGTTGTGAAAATTAAACTCGGGTTGTGAACAGTAGTTCAAAGAAACCAAATAATTAAAGGAACAGAGACTGGGGAGGAAAGAGAGATGAATAAGAGAAAGTTGGAAAAGTTATGACGGGGGATGGGGAGAGAGAGAAATGGAGAAGAAAATGTTGTAGAAGAAGCAGGAGGCTTTATTATTTGAAACGTTCAAAAGTTATACGGCAATTCAGAGCTGATATCGGCGCGACGTTCTACTTTTTTTCTTTAATCTTCTTCCTTTGAAGATGGTAACGTTGGGTATGGGGCAGCCAAACCAGCTGCCAACATTGCCCTGATTTTTATTTAAACCAACCGAGAGCTCTTTTTAGTATCCTCGTTCTTCCCTTAAGTGCAATTGTCTGGATCTCTTTTGAATTTGGTTCACCAGGAATATTAGTTAGATAGAACTTCAGGTTTTTCTTCATAAGCCCGGTGGCACCTATAATAACTGGTATGATTGATATCTCCCTAAGATTGCAGTTTCTTTTCATATCATACATGAGACCTTAATATTTGGTCTGTTTCTTCCTGTCAGCTCTGTTCAGACCTCCATCATTGGGGATACTCACTTTAACCAAGGTTGCAACTCTCTCTGACTTATTTCATATAATTATTTAAGCGCGAATGCAACTTCATGTTCGTACGTAAGTTATCACTTAGTAAATCATTTTAAAAGATGGGATCGTGTCTTCTCCGAAGATTCAATGACTTATTTTATTTTTGACAATCGATCATGTTTTGTTATTTATTTCGGCCAGGTGATGCCAATATCAAGTGCGTCTAATCCTTCTACTACATTTGGGTACACCCGGCTTGGATATTTAGCAATAGATCCCGCATTGTCTACTATGTCCCAGCATTATCGCATCACCACAATGTGACATCCCTGTGTTTGTTTAACAAGTACTTACATAGAATGTGGTTCGATGAACATACTGCACGGTTATCTACTAAACGTAAGTATATCCGATCTAGCAAAACCCCATCACTTCACTTCAAGACTGCTCAGATTCCGGAAATCTATCTATTTTAATAGTTTCTCTCCTCGAACTGCTTGAATTTCAAATTCACTCTCTAATTCCTGTACCAACATGCAGAAATTTAAATGTAATGTGGACAAATATCATGCTGTATAGCTTCCTACCTATGATACCATTATAAATCTAATCCCGTGTCACTGTTGCTTCGTGTGCCTCAGTGGCAACATATCTTGTGGTGGGGGGCGTAAAAAATAGAAATAAAGTAACTGACAGTATCCATACGTCAGAATATGTAAGAATAACCTCATATTCTCACATCTTCTCTTCACCATCTGAAAAATCTCCATAGCACATGTATTAGTTTATATTAAACGAAATGATCGTGAAGCGTCAGAGAAGAAGGAAATAGAGAGGAGAGAAAGCGTCATCCATGCAGGGTGGAACGATAAAGTTGAAGTCCAAAAAAAAAAAAAAAAAAAAAAACACTGAAGCTTTATTTTAAAACTTTTATTGAAAAAATCAATTCAAGTAACTTAATTACGTTGTAGTTTCAACATCTAGTCAATGTATCACCTTTAGCCTCAATCACCGCTTTGATACGGCCCGGAACTAAGAGCGAGCGCTGGCGGGAGCTCGGCCAATACTCGACGGATGGCGGCGATCAAGCTGGCTTTGGTGTTGTGGGAGGTCATATTTGTGACGTTCTCGACGTATGATGAAACGAAGTAGTCCAGCGGGTTCAGGTGGAGGGAGGGGTAGTGAGAGAAGAGTACAAAGTCGTAGCAGTCCTTCTGGAGACAAGCCTGGGTTTCTTTGGACTTGTGGGCCGGCGCCGAGTCCTGCTGCCACACCTAGAGTGTGCCAGCGACCGCCTGATTGCACCAGGTGATCACCACACTCTTCAGCATATCCAGATACACTTTGGTGTTGATATTCAAGCCGACCTCGAAGATGTGAGTTGACATGATATGACCATCGAAATCACACCAAAAACCATAACCGCGACCAGAACCACGTCCCTGGTATTCATGGTAATCCAGCGAGGCATTTTGGGGGGTGCTGGCAATGGTCCTGTTGGCATAACTTGGATCGATAGAAAGCATGAGTTGTACAGCGGTTCATCTCCGATCTCGCTCGTTGAATATTGAGTTACTTTCAGACATGATAGAAGGTTCCTATCGCTCTTGGGATTTGCACACAACTCTCCAACTAGTGGATGCTTTGCAATAAAAAAAAAAAAAGAAAACCGGTTTTAATCAAACAGAAATGGAATCATGTCGTCTTTTCTAGGGCGCCAATTTTATCCTTCCACTCGGTATTTTTATTGGAAGAACCAAAAGAGTACTGGGATCTTATTGTCACGCGAATTCCAGAAGAAAACCAATGTTGATGATCAGTAAAGATTCCATACTAAACGAATATGGTAAATGATGAGAGTGACAGTTTAAACAGCATGTGATAAAAAAATTGTATATTGACAATAAAAATTATGATTTTACATTGCTTTTTTTTTTCTTATAATATTACTAGCATATCACCTGACGTTGCCCGGTCGAAAAATACGCATAAATATTATATTTTAATTCGTGCAGATTTCTTATTAATTATTATTATAGAGCCAATGCTTTATTGATCATAATCCAATATATAGTAATAATTTTAAAAACGTTCATTGCTCCAGGCATAGTCGTTATTCATCTCTTCAGCGTCGTTACCGTCTGCGTTACGGACGAATGGATACGAAAGGCTAAATATTAAGCAACTTTGAACTATGAATGCTTAGTTTTGCGCATGTGCAAAAGTAACAGCAGGAGTAATGTTTTATTCGACTTATCCTGCCAAGGTGAGATAATTTGTTTTCAATTTTGACCCCTTCGCAACGAAATCGAAAGGTCCAAATACCCTATATATTAAATTTGAACTCTGTAGACTAAATATTCAGAGAGGAGTTTGGTAGAAAATTTTCGCACACATATCGACAACGTCAAAACTCCACTTTACAGGTATATAGATGATTACATGGGCAACAATTTCGAGTTAAAACCTCTTTAGTAATTTGCATGTAACCTGAAGATAAACATTTAGTATAAATCTAGATTTATTCACTTGATAAGACGTCATTTTTTTTAAATATCGATTATTTGAGCGCATTTACAGAATTCAAGCGTGTTTTTTCTCCGGATTACATGCGTAACATTAAATAGATTTTTACTCGAAATGGTTCCATGTGTAATATTTTTGAAAAATAATGTATTTTATCGTTTGTACACACTTTTTATCGTATTCATTTTAGGTATACAATCTCAACATTTAGCACGGAAGTTGCATACACCCTGAAGTGATTTTCAACAGTGATTGAAGGAAATGGCGAGTGCTGGAAATCTAGGGAAGGCGTGTTCGTAATGATTCCGAATGCGTAAATATTAATCTCAATTCGCGATCGTATCCTGCGGTTGGGGACGCTCATGTCTCAAATCAATTTCCTACGTCTTTCGACTTCAATAGGAAACATTCTCCCGATAACATGAGATATTATTTATCCGTTCGATTCTTATTTATCAAACAGAGAGAAGAAAAGGCATGATATATTTAAGAATAATCGAACAAGAACGCATTTTGTAGAGATATCAAGCCAGCACTATAAGACATCGATCATTCGATAGCCAGGGAGGTCCATTATATTTTATTCGCATTATTTCTCCCGGCACATTAAACCCGCAACAGTAGACAAGAAAAAATTTGTATTACACAATCTGTTAATATATATATATATATATATATATATATATATATATATATATATATATATATATACGGGTGCCTTCAATAAGTTTACAGACCTTTTTCGTATGAGCACATTTATTGATAATACACATACGAAACTCTAGTCACATTCGAAGTAATCTTCTCCGGCTGCAGTGCACTTGTTGTACCGTTTACACAACTTTTTGAAGGCTCCATGAAGTCCCTTTCTGTGAGCGTGCCTAAGACCTCCCGCCATAGGCTGCTTCATATCCTTAATTGTCTCAGAAGGACAGCCTCTAAGTTGTTCCTTGAGCTTCAGGAATAACTACAAGTACACGGGAGCAAGGTCTGGACTACAGGGAAGGTTACGAACTGTTTTGATGGCTATCCTACTTTCTTCCTGATATCTGGACACCCTTTGGACAAACTTTGCACAAATCTTCCGCATCTTCAGTTCTTCGCGAATAATTGTGTGTAAACTGACATCAAACTGTGCACTTATTGTCTCTATAGACACGCGACGATCCTTAGCCATGTAATGTTTTATTTGGCAAGCAACTCTAGTCTTCTCACTTCCTTACGCCTCACACATTTCTCGTCATCCCTTACAAACTCCCTGCCTTCATTGAATTTCTCCTACCACTCAAAAACTAATGCTCGATTCATGCAAAGTCGTCTAAAAGCAGTCTGAAGAATTCTATATATTTCTGTTGCATTTTTTTCCAAGGTTAAAACAGAATTTTATTGCATATCCTTCTTATAAGTGTCCTCATATTCAGATTACATTTTTAAATTCGCCAGCTGTGACAATCAGACTTTAGTAGGGTGTATTCCAATTTTTGCTGCAGCTGTTCCTTTGAACCTAAATTATAAAAACTGGTCAGTCATTTCATAAGATGTATAGCAATAACACGCTGAATTTTCAAGAGTATACGACAATGTAAAATGCCTGTACTAAAAATCAAGCCTGGAAAATTATTGAAGACACCTCGTATATATAAGGCATATTGTGTGCATACGTTTGTTCCCTCTAGACTCCGAAACGGATAGAATGATTTTGTTTTATTTTACGCCGATGCATTAGGTTGTTGCAAAAATAATGTCGTTTTTTGACATGAAGTTGAACGTCAAAAAAGGATATTATTTTTGCACCAACCAAATACTTTATGTGTCTGGGAGTAGTGTTTGATAGGTTTTGATTCTGAATGCTTTCAATAGATATCGATAATTGATAACCGAAAAAAAAATCTTAAAGAAAGGCCCAATCCGATTTTGACCAAAGTTAACATGCTTATACAGTCTGGCATAACAAGTGTATTTGGGTTTTTTCACCGCGCAAGCAGATCCATCCGATGTATGAAATGCATACTGGATCCTTTATTAAACAGGCGCCCGTTAGAAATAAATGTTTCTGTTTAAAACACAAGTAAACCATGATATTGGCTTTTGCATTTTGAACTATTTATATAAGCCATTACATAAAAAAGATGTTATAAAATCAACAGTTGGTTCTTTACAATGTAATGTAGACACCAATGTATTGAAAACTAAGTCACAGCGGGAAAAATGTGAAGCTTTTTTTCTGGCTCATCATGGTAGAGCCCTTATTACTGCAACCAATTAATCCATTTAATTTTTTTAATGGGCTAATCCGTCGATTTCTATGACAAAGTATTAGAAGTGTGGAACATTTGTTGATCTTCATTCAATGCCGGGTATGGTCAGGCCTGTTTACCAGCATATATATATATATATATATATATATATATATATATATATATATATATATATATATATATATAGAGAGAGAGAGAGAGAGAGAGAGAGAGAGAGAGTAGCTGTACATATCCGGCGTTGTCAAGTTGCAACATATTGCCGAGCGGAGTTTGTAGTTTAAATTTTCTTTAAGATACACCGAATATCCTATTTCTTAATTGATTTTCCTGAAAGTGGACTACATGTTGGATTCATGGAGGCATGAAACATATCCATCCTAATCTATGAAAATCAAACGGGGAATAACTCTCGTAGCTTAATCGAGAAATAAGTCTCATAGCTTAAAGAAATAAATCTTACTACAGTCTTAAACGCAACTGATGTCGGTTAATAATCATTAAATCAATTAAATTCAATATAAATCATATTACAAATAAATAAAATGAATCAACGTTCAATAATATTCCTAATCAGAACAATTATATATAATAGGAATAACTATACACGTCGTCTTAAAAATGTACACATGTACTCACAATTCGAATGATAAAATCTTTATTTATGAACATAGAATGGAGGGAAACAACTTCGACTACTGAAAACAAATTCAAAAAAATAATCATCTCTTTTATCTCAAGATGTGCAACTCATAATAAGTGCAATTACTCCGTTATGTCTATGTATTAAATGGAGATATTAATCTAATGTGTATAAAACGACTTAATTAGTATTATTAAACTAGTTTGAACTTGTCTTTAAGATAGCTCGATAATAAAAAAAAAATAGTTGTCAGCGGCTTTCATTTAAAGAAACTTTTTAAATGATACATCATAATCACGCAACCCGCAGAAACAAGATTTTATGAAAATGACATAAAATAGGGAAATCACACTATGATATATATATGAGCTGTAGAGCAGCGAAACACGCGTACGTATATATATATATATATATATATATATATATATATATATATATATATATATATATATATATATATATATTATTTATTTATATTTTACTTTTAAAAACAGTACTCTACGTACGCGTGTTTCGCTGCTCTACAGCTCATCAGCATGTCTTGACTGTACTATATATATATATATATATATATATATAGTATAATCAAAACACGCTGATGAGCTGTCTCTTAAGTTGTCTCTTAAGAATGTACGAAGGCATCGATAATATGACTATATATATATATATATATATATATATATATATATATATATATATATATATATATATATATATATATAGTCATATTATCGATACATTCTTAAGAGACAAACTCTGTCAGGATAACTGTGTGTGTAATTGTGAGGCAAATGTTGCGCAATCCTCAGCCATATCTCTCCTGAATCGGCACTGTTTGTGTCCAGAGGCAACGGAGAGGTCTAAGACTGACTAGAAATAATGCTGAGATAAGCAGAAAGCACATACAGCCGTTCGAATTCCCAATTAGTCACCCATTTTAGTACTGACCAGGCTCAACGTTGCTTAACTTTGATGATCTGATGGGAACCGATCTGTCAACGTGATTATGCTGTATATCATATTATTATCATCCGTGTATCATATTATTATCGGTATAATATTATATTTTATATGTATTTGTATGAGATATTTAGGCAGATATAATATATTATGTACTGATTTTTTTTTTTACTTCAACAGTGCTCAATACATGAGTAGAGCTATGATGTATGAAGCAAAATTGGGGTTGTCGTGATTCATCCTCATAGGGATTCATGTAGCTGAGTAGATTTTTTTTTCTTTTAGAATACTGTTTATCATCCAACTGACAATATCATTTACTTGAGTTGCTTTTGTTGCGGATAAAAGAGTTTTCTTATCTACTTTCATTACGGGAAGATTAGATACAATTGTAGAAAGCGGGATGTGAAAAGCTAGCGACTTAATGAAGAGCACTGTCTTTTTCAAAAAAATACTAGGGCAGGCCCGTAAGTATTCCCCGGTAGAGACGTCTCGGGTAATTAGCAATGAACTTCTTCTCAATGGGATGAGAAGGTATAACCTGGGAGAGGGGAGCACCTAAAAGTGTACATGGCTATATGTCGGTCCCACATGGGATAAGCCATCTCAACAATGATTAAGATCTTGTTGAACTTGATAGGTTGTGAATAATTAGAATTATAATAAATGTAAAAAGAAAGGAATTATCATGTCAGAAAGAAAAGAGTTACAAGTGTAAGCAAAAAGAAATACCATTTAAGAAGGATAAAGAAACGAAAGACGAAGAAAATGAAAATAAAAACAACGGCCTATATAAATGGAAATAAATAGAAAGAACATTAAGGAAAAAAAGAAAGAAAGAAAGAAAGAAGAAAGAAAGAAAGAAAGAAATAACAAGCAAAAGAAACGATGAATTAAAAATTTAGGAAAGAAAAGAATGGGAGAAATAAAGGCAATTGACTTGTGAAAGAAAAAATGGAAATCATAAGAGAAAGAAACAAAAAGGAATATGGAAAGATAGAAAAAACAAAAAGCAAAAAAAAAAAAACAAATAACGCGAAAAAATAAAAACGAAAGAAAGATGAAGAAAATCAGAAAAAAAAGCGATAGTCAAGATTGGTTGCTCTTTTTTTTACTTCCGGTTTGGGTTGCCCATTTAGCTGGGTATTTAGATATGATCAATTAAACAAGAAAGCCAATCTTAGCATAGGAAAACTGGGGAGGCGAGGTTGTTTGAGATGACGACAGTAATCAGAAAGGACAGTATTTTTCTTGTCACCGTCGTCCCCTCTGAGGAGCAAAAACTAAAAGCAAAAAGAGGAGACAATCTTTACTTAATCGTAAAAGTACGATTGAAAAAATGGCTACAGAAATAATGAAAAAGAAAATTATGAAAGAAATGGAAAAATAAAAACGAAAATAAAAGAAACGATAAGAAAAATGAAAAAAAGAAAGAACTAAGAAACGGAAAGAGAAGGAAAACAAGAAAGAAGAAAAGGAATAATTTTAGAGAAAAAGAAAAAAAGAAAAATATTTTTCGACCTTCGGATTGAGATCAAGCTGTAATATCTGTTAGGTCTTTCATCGGTGAAGGAAAAATCTTTCTATCGTGAGGCAATTTTAATTTTTATTCGAATCAGGATGTTCCTTTTAATATGGCGGGATTATTTCCACATTTAAAATCGAGCTTTCGTTAAACTCTGCCCTCGTTGGGGGGGGGGGCAAGTGGGTGCTTAATGAGGTAGAGCCGACAGAGCTTTTTTTTTTTAATTTAATATGCCGTTTTAAGCAAAACAATATTATGTACTTAATTGTCATGTCAAAAATAGTAATATACCTAAAAATTACGCAAATTCGTCGAATTAAACAACTGCTATTGTTAGGATTTTTAAAAGGACTTCTACTGATTCTATACTCCAACAAAAACATGGCAAAAAAAGGAAGACATACTGATGATGAAGTGTATCTTCGAAATATATTTATAAATTTCAATATAAATTTCAAACAAAATAAATATCTCTTTATTTTGTAATAATGCGTTGTTTTGGATTCAAACGTATCTAATACGTATTTATTTTATTCAAACTGTTATTGTGTTTTTAGTAAAAAAAAAAAACAGTTTATCGCTATAGGCTACAAATATTGCACGTCATTAACATGTAATCTACAATATGGGTTCCGAGTTATGTCTCCTATGTGTGAACTCTTCACAGTTTACTTTATAAGATCTAAGAAAAATGCAATTTTACCCAATTCTCCGTAAGAATTACTTTTAACTATACATAACTTTCTACTCGATGGATTTTAATTTGCAATTAGATATGCAATATTGATTTGTTTTTTGTTTTTTTGTTTTTTTGCTTAAACCGACATATTTTTGAAAAATCTATTTTTCGATTCCATCTCAACAAGCACCGACAATTAAATAAGGACATCGAACAGAAATATCAAAAGGAAAGAAAGGACGAAGAGGGCGAACACCGAAAATAGAAGGTCACTAAAGATAGCAAGAACGAAAAGAGAGAGAAACATTAAAGAAAAGTGAAGATCACTGTGGCGTCGCCCATCGCGTGTGAAGCCACACAGTTGACAAGCATCGGCCTCTCAACTGAGACTGTGTACTTAGTTGCACCCATCGACATCTTAGAAGGGCAACAATGACGCAGGTGTCACGACTTCCGCTGGAATGGACGCGAATAACGCATGCGTACAAAAGACACGGCTTTGCACATTTGTTCAAAGACGAATAGTGAGCACGCACAATGGCCAACAGTGAGCCGACCGACAAATAGCTGTTGCGGGTGGTCTGTGTGACCTTGCGACGCCGGTCTAAGGCAAGGCCCGTCCTGGTAAATAAGCAGAGCGTGTGTAGCGAAGGGCGAATCCGACCGGCTTTGTTGTTACTCAAATAGACGGATGGAATTATACCGCTAGAGACAGTGTTTACGTCATGGCCCCTGATCAAGGGAAGGATAAGTTTTTGTTGGTTTTCTTGATGTAGCTTTTAACAATAATTATCTGACCTAAAGAATATTGGTTTAATGACTTCAAAAGAGCAATGTGAACTAGAGGGCACATATATAGAATGCGACTTACTACTATCTATCCATCTACCTATCTATCTATGTGTGTTTATCTATCAATCTATTTGTGTGTTTAAACAGTTTCAGTTCTAAAACATGTTTGAAAAGTAATTGATAAGTACCGTAAGACACGAAACCATCGAGTATGATGTATTCTAGCATGTAAATTTCTTTTAGGTATATATATTACGTTGGTGCAAAAATAATGTCGTTTTTTTTTTAAGTTCATCTCATTATTTCATTCATGTTCATTATTTTTGCACAAACCTAATATATATGTGTGCGTGTACGTATTCGTAGTTATTGTATATATATATATATATATATATATATATATATATATATATATATATATATATACAATAATCACGAATACGTACACACACACATATATATTTTCATAACTTACTGAGTTGCACAGAATATTCTGCATTCCATTCTTACGTGAATGAAATGCGGAATATTTTGTGTAGCTTAATTGCCATATATATTTTTATAACTTACTATCCAGCTCTACCTATGTATGAATTACATAGTGAATTAATGCGCCCCCAGATACCAACCTGGAAATTGCTAAGACTCGGCGCGGTACATACAGCACCTAATCTTCCCAAATGGTTACCCATCTGGTACTGGCCAGGCTCAACGTTGCTTAACTTCGCTGATCTGGCAAGAACTAGAGTGTCAACGTAATTGTGCCACACAGACAGACAGACACACACACAGACATACATATATATATATATATATATATATATATATATATATATATATATATATGGAGAGAGAGAGATAGTGAGTGAGTGAGGAAAATCACATGGATCATGTTTCATCTAGAGAGACTGTATAAAATCACATATCATCGTACTAGATGGCTCTTTTTTTTTTTTACTTGTTTGGTTGCTTATGACCGTGCACACTGGACAATGTCACAGAAGACGAATTATCTCCAAATCCATGCGTAAAATAATCGTGCAATCAAAAATTAATAACATCTTTTTTTGTTATTTACATTTTTTAAGTTTCTAAATAATACGAATAATAAATCCTCATCTCAAATATTTTTTGTCAAAAGTTTAATATTCCATCTCTTTCTTGAATAAAATGTCTGCTATTATGTCGCCATTTTTACGAATATGAAGTTTTTTTAAGTATAATTCATTCGTTCTGTCTAACAGTATCTATAATGTTTCATTGTTACCCATTGCTGCTAAGCATATTTTCTTGGCTTCTGTGTGTTGCAACTAGATAGATTGTAAACGACATTCAACATAGTTTCATGGTTATTTTTTTTTAGCTAGGTCACCACTTATTAAGACTCAGAGGCCACTCAAGGACTAAGGGTTAGTTAGGTGGTGAAACAATATAAGTCACGATAGAAACTTGGGTAGGGTACAATTATCTAAAGGGATGATTCGATAGGAATTTATTCACGTTAGACTTCAAAACGACCAAAGCAGACAGGCGGTATTGTGTTCTACAGACGGACAGATCTAGGAAAGAAGCTCTG
The DNA here is from genome assembly GCF_053919585.1 of Euprymna scolopes. NCBI lineage: Eukaryota > Metazoa > Mollusca > Cephalopoda > Sepiida > Sepiolidae > Euprymna > Euprymna scolopes. Next base: position 112,364,241 of record NC_136483.1, on the reverse strand, counting down.
CTCGAATTTTTGTTTAGTTTTAGACGTAGATACAGCATGAGGAAAGTTGCTGGTAGTTGTTTAAGCTAGGTGAGTATTTGCTGTGAATGTTTTCTGGGAAGGGACCATAGATTGGAGCTCAGTCGAACATCTACCATAAAGGAATTGATAAAGCAGAGACGGACACGCAATGTCCCTTCTGTAAGGAAGAGGGAGAAGAGAGGCGAAATCTTTTGTTGAAAAATCATTAGGTGAATCGCCATTTAGATATACACAAATCGCTTCACCAATAAGCTTTACCAACTCAACGTCGACCCCGAATTTAGACTCGCTCTTGTACAAATTGTAGTGCGAAAGTTACGAGTTTTAGAAATTTAAAATTATAACTGTTTATTTATGTTACTGAAACTTGTAATACCAATTTACAAAACACAAAGTTGACGACATGATAACTAGGGCTATGACAAGAGAATATTCTTATCATTGTTTTGACGCTCGAGTATATATTCGACACAGTTAGACACAGTTAATCCATCGAGAACCACATCACTTTATCCAAAAACATAAATAATATTAGCTGATATATACTCGAGAGTCAAAATAATGAAAAGAATATTCTTTCGTCATAGCCCTAAGGATAACTTATGCTGTATTTGGGAACAATTTAAGTAAAAAGTGGAGACGTATACCAAACAAGTGCCTTTTTTTTCTGTACGTATTTCTATTTTGCATGATGGTCAGTGACCTTCGTGGGCTGTGTAAAACCTCGCTTTTTCCTCTGGAAATTAGTGAGCCAAATAGAAGTAAAAGCCCGGGACGCGTTGCTACAAGATAAAATGTCGTAAACAATTATAACACTGAAGACTGCTTTCTCGTCATGGTCTTTGATCAAAAGGGAGTAGAATTTCAAATCTGTCTCTTTTGTTGTAGTATCGATCAATCAGAAAGCAAGTCAACATTGGTAAAATGATATTGAAACCGGATTTATTCATAGCAAACCTGAAATAAGTTTGTAACTCGAGTAAATAAATATTACACGTTCAAGTTAGTGCGTTATTTTGTAAAACAATGTTTTCTAAAGAACTTCAGGTTGGCGCTTAATGTTCTAAACATGGTTTACTATGTTCAGGTTAGTGTTTAATCTGGTAAAATAATTTTTTAAATACATTCAGATAAGTGTTTAAACTGGTTACACAATGTTTCCTAAAGATGTTCTAACACGTTAAAAGTGTACAGATCAGAAGCTAACTGAATTCTATTGCAGTCAGTATGAGGCATTTATGCGTTCTGTTTTTTTGTTGTTTTTTTTTTTGTTTGTTTAATTTTTGTTAACGATTTATTGACTGTTAACAATTCATGCACGTTTTGACGAGTTACTCTATTATTTTTAAGGAAATAAAATAGCTTTGTCTAAATCGGAGAGGATAGATTCCTTCTTCTATGGTCCTGGATATGACCTTAAACTTTATTCAATGGTGAGGCTCCAGCTTGCGGGCTTTGGGGAGTGTGGAGCCACCCCTTAATTGTCATTGCTCCCAGGTCCACTCTGACCCGGAGTAGTAGAATCTGTTAGGGTCCCAACTATGGGTTAAATAGAAACTTTTTTGAAAATTTAAAAACTTTTTTCTTCAAAATCACTGGATTCGGAATTAAATGATCTAAAATGGGTTGATATGCCGTAAAACAAAAACAGCCAACCAATCCTTCTCTTATAGTTTTAAATAAATGCTAAAACCTCCTTCATCCTAACATTAAATAATAAAATTGTCTTTAGTGTGTTTTTATTTTTTATTTATTTGAGTTTTATTAAAATAAATCCTTATATAGTATCACTCACTTTTTTAGAGGTTTAAGAGTTCATGTTTTGTCTATGTGTGGTTTTCTTCCGGATAAATAAATCTACATATCTATAAGAGTGAGAAAGTGTGTGTATGTGTAAAGAGCCCTTTTCACCCTATGTAATAAATGATTTTTTAGCTACACGCTTGAAATTTGGTATATAGGGTATTCAGACATGTGGTAATTTGTTAAATCGGTGTTCATCCGGAAAAAAGTGTTGCTAACGGGTCAAAATTTAAACTTTTTTACGCGGGGGTTTTATCTATTTGTCAACTGTTTCACGAATGTGCATGCGTGAATCGTTCCCATAATAGATTACTTATGTTCAGAATAAAAAAAGGCTTCCTTCAGTCTTGACAGACTATGGATACCCACAGTAAGGGTGCCTGCGCAGGAAATTTTTTGTGACAAGATTTGCGCAATCTCCAACGACACCTCTCCTGATTCAACATTGTTGAATACTAGTGGCAAGTGGAGGTTCAATGCCGAGATAAGCGAAAAGCGCATACAGCGCCTAGAATTCCCAAATGGTCACCTATCTGGTACTAGCCAGGGTCAACGTGATTATGCCGTATTATGTTCAGAATAATCAGATTGTAAACACCTTCTAAAGATTGCGTCAATCTGGCCTAGTGGTCATCGTACTTGACTCACTGTCTTTATATTTGGTTTTGATCTCAGCTCGAGTATTTTTTTTTTTTACTTACAAGAAGTGAACTGTTTAGAAAAAGGAATAATACTCGTATGCACATATTTCATTTTCTTTCTATTTTTTACTTTATTTTTTTAAGGAATTTAATGCCAACGGCATTCCTGCTAATAAAATAAGCAATATGAATTCTGCATTAACTAAAATATAACATTTATGTGTATTTTCGACCGGGAACATCGAGGCAGCCTGCTAGTAATATAAATATAACATGAAATATATATATATATGTGAAACATATAAATAATATGAAATATATAAATAACATGAAATATATATATATGAAATATATAAATATATATGACATATATAAATATATATGAAATATATAAATAACATGATATATATATATATATATATATATATATATATATATATGAAATATATAAATATATATGAAATATATAAATATATATGAAATATATAAATATATATGAAATATATAAATAACATGAAATATATAAATATATATGAAATATATAAATAACATGAAATATTCACGTAGAACGCAAGTCCCCTCGTACTCAATTGAATTTAATAACTATAATAAAATTTATAATTCAGAACTTAGGATTCGATTGTTTAATGTTTTGCGTTTGAACATGTTGCTTTTTGTAAAAAAAAAAAGCTTTATCTCCTTTAAAACAGAATGTAATAGTTGTTTAAATTGTTATTTGCTGTTTTCTTATGAAATTTACAACAACGAGTGGAAAAGAATGAAAACTTTCAGGTACAATTTTACTTAAAGATTTTGTGATGCACACGTTGAAGGTTTATGCATTTTAGGTATCCCAAAAATACATGGAAGTTTATTTTTCTCCATGTTTAGTCATAGCTTTTCGCTTATAACAATGTTGTTTAGAATACTATAAGGTTAATGCAAAAATGTCGTTTTTTAACGTTCAACCTAAAGTCAAAAAACAACATTATTTTTGCACCAACATAATATTATCATTTATATATTAATACGATAACGTGTGTGTTATTTATTTATTTTCTGTGTCAGGCTTATATCCGAGTTGTTTAATTATTATGGACAATCATTTCTTGTAATAAATAATTTTACCAAGAATTCTTTCGATATCAATTCAAACAGATGCATTCATATGGATGTATATTTTTTATTTTGGAAATCACCACATTATAATATATAAAAATCGATAGAAAATTCACTCTATCATAATATATACGAAATCTGCAAGAATTAGACTGCCATATTTAAGCGCACTTTACGACCGGACTACGCCGGGCGTCCCTGCTAGCTTAGATAAATACTTTTGTAGTTTTAAAAAAAAAGCTACAATAATATCAGAGGGTCTCCATTTACACTGAACATCTACAGAATGGCAACATCAATATATTACATATGAATGAGTCTCCTGTGGAATTTCCACAAGTCCCGCTAGTATCCCGCTAGTAATATACTCATTTCATAATTATCTGAAACTTCACCTTTAATCGCTACTTTTAACAATTGTGTGTCGTATGTTTTACAGATAAACAAGATATTAGTTGCTGCCTTATCAAGAGAATCTATTAAAAACTTATTTTAAAGTTTTTGAAATTCTATAATTATTTGTGAATTTATAAAGAGATGATTCATTATGTTAGGATATTTAAATGTTTTAAACGTCCAAACGCTTTCTTTACAAATCTAAGTAGATTATTATTCCATATTATTTTTGGATTATTCGGACTACTGCTCTCATCTTGAGTGTTATGTGCACAACGTTTCGGTCGATGTAATCTTCAATTTTCTTCGGGCGTATCTTGTCCAACTCGCGGATTTTTCTGTCAAACTCGGGAATCTTTTTGTCGAACTCGGAATTTCGAACAGAATTATTTATTCAGCCATGAGTGGGTAAAAGTTCTAATTCGCAATTGTATTTTTAGACCATCAACCTCCAAGATTGTAACTTTTTACAACTAAATTTTACAAAGTATACTATCCATACGCTAATTATTCTTCCATGCACACTGTAATCAGATTGCTAGTTTTATTATGGATGTAATGAATCTCTCTAATTTATTTCCTTAACACGTATAATTTAGACATTTAGATTATCTATAGTCTGAACAATTCAACTAAGGAGTTTTTGTAATTTGGAATTTTAAACAATCGCTAATCCTTATTAATTAAATTGAGAATTTGTATTTGCATTCTGGAATATTTATTTGATCATAATTATTAATATTTATATTCTCTCCCATTTTTTACACTTGAAACCCTATTTCGTATGGTTTATCTTAATTTATATGAAACTATTAGGATATTGTTCCTTTTTTTACTTCATTGGGTAGTATATTCAGCGTAGTCACGTTTGACACACCCGTTCCCGTCAGATCACCGAAGTTAAGCAAGGATGAGCTTGGCCAGTACCAGATGGGTGATTATTTGGAACTTCCAGGTGCTGTATGTACTCTCCGCTTATCTCGGCATTGTTTCCAGTCGCCTTGGACTCAAGCCACTGGACTCAAGCAGTGCCGATTCAGGAGAGGTGTGATTGGTAATTACACGCGCAGCTGCTCCTATAGGGTGTTTCCTTTGTCTTTAGAGACTGAACGGGGGCATTCATTGGGTAGTACTTGTATGATTATTTGATTATGAAATACTTTAGGTAAATTTATATCATCAAATTCTTCATTTCAATACAAGACTACACCAATATTTCGAAGTTTATTTTTATACATTCAACAGGTAGCTTCTATTATATATACATGTGTGTGTATGCCTGAGTGTTTTAGAGTACGTATAAGAATAATTCATCAGAAAGTTAAATTTTTGATATTTTTTTAAGAGACTTTGTCAAAAATATGACGGAAGAATAGTTCTCTTAAATAAGATCTGTTTTCTATTTTAGTATTAAACCTGAATTCTTGCTTGTCGACAATAAAGACTAATTTCTCCTTCAACCAAGAATCCTGGTTATACAGGAGCTTAAATAAACGTCATCAGTGAAGGCGGATTTTCGGCTAATCAGTCATAGATTTAATCATACAAGTTTTTTTTTGTTTTTTTTTGTTTTTCATGTCAGCACTTAGTGACGCATCTTCCCCTCTATAAATATGAGTTTTTATCGAATAGATCTGTACACAAGCAGTAGCAATCTTGCTGGGTGGTTTGTTTATGTGCGTATTTATGTATATGTGTTTATGTATGTGTGTGAGTGTTTATGTATGCGTGTTTATGTATGTGTGTGAGTGTTTATGTATGTGTGTTTATGCATGCGTGTTTATGTATGTGTGTGAGTGTGTTTATGCATGCGTATTTATGTATGTATGTGTGAGTGTGTTTACATATGTGTGTTTATGTATGTGTGTTGCGTTTATATATATGTATGTGTGTGTGTGTGTTTCGACTCATTGGTGATGTCAACGCATCCAAGATAACTATCCTCAATTATGCATTACTATTTAGAAGCGGGCTATTTATGGTTATCAGATGCAAAAGTCACTTTTTTCTAGTTTTATTGAGTTTATGATTGGCATAATGGATATTATAAGGTACGATGGAATCGGCCATATATCCAATTCAAATCTTATAGGACTTCTTATAATAGAAACGGAAATGACATTCAAAAGAAAATCAATTACACTGTATTTCCACAGTTTAAACATTTGCAATGCTAAACTATCCCAAACTCTGTAATAAAGATTGATGTCTATTTATTTGCTTGTAAATGTGTGCACTATTATCCTGTCACGCAAAAGTTAGAGAATAAAACTCGTGTCTTTTTATAGCTTCTATACGAAGATCTTTCAAGTGATGAGGGGGAAGCGGGAAAGCACATGGGAAAATTTAGACAAAAACCTCAGACTTATTTGTCGCTTGAAATGAATTCGAAAATCAATTCTTGATTCTATAAAAAATGTCAATAGTTGGTGTTTTTCATGTTTTTTTCTTTTGATTTTCAGTAATAATAATAATAATAATAATAATAATAATAATAATAATAATAATAAAAATAATAATAACAACAACAACAACAATAATAATAATAATAATAATAATAATAATAATAATAATAATAATAATTTACTCACGAAAAGCATAACATCACCGAGATAATTGTATTTTATGCGAATATTTAAGTAATAGCGAGTGCAAACACAAGCGAAGCATATTTTTTAAAGGAGCGCACTAGTATTCTATTGGAAACGAAATTTGCATTACATTTTTTCATTTTTGATGACACATACTGAATATTAAGTATGCTTCACGCCAAATATGATGTAATTCTGTCGGGTAGTTTTAGAGCATATAATTTACAAACTAATGCGGTATAAATAGGTATGGATCCACAATCTTTTCTTAGCTACTGGTAAAAATTGCCAATGCATTCAATTAAACCAATAAAAAATAAAGCTTTACAGTGGACATTGCGTTTCAGTATTCAAAAACACCAAAGTACATACACTACTATGCTGCAGTGTACGTACATGATGGAACGATAAAATTGTCGTTCTAGAAAAGACGGCATGATTCCATTTCCGTTTGATAAAAATCGGTTTTCTTTTTTGTTGCATACCATCTACTAGTTTACCAGTTCTATACAAATCCCAAGAGCGATAGGAGCTTTCGATCATGTCTGAAAGTAACACAATGTTCAACGAGTGAGATCAGAGATGCGCCACTGTACAACTCATGCTCTCTACCGATCCAAGTTATGACAACAGGACCATTGTAGCACCCTCAAAATGCATCGCTGGATTGTCATAAATAACAGGGGCGTGCCCAGGGTCACGAAAACAACGTTTACAGCCACGGTTATGGTCTTTGGTGTAGTTTCAAGTGAGGCCAACATCATGCCACCTCACATCTTAGAAGTCGGCTTGAAAGCAATACTAAAGTGTACCTGGATGTGCTGAAGAGTGTGGTGATCCCCTGGTGCAATCAAGTGGCCGCTGGCAGATCCTAGGTGTGAGCAGGACTCGGCGCCGGCCCACAACTCCAAAGAGACCCAGGCTTGGCTTTAGAAGGAGTGCTTCAATTTTGTATCATTCTCTCAATGGTCTAGCTCCCCCACCCCCGACCTGAACCCGCTGAACTACTTCGTTTTGTCATACGTCCAGAACATCACCAACATGACTTCTCACAACACAAAAACAAGCCTGATCGCCGCCATCCGCCGAATGTTCTCGGAGCTTCCGCTGGCGCTTGTGGAAAGGGCATACTCCCAGTTCCGAAGTTATCGAGGCACTAGAATAGATATCAGCTCTACTAAATAATCAAGTTACCTGCATGCATTTTATTTTCAATATAAGTTTTAAAATAAAGCTGTTGTTTTCTTTAGAGCGACAAATTTATCGTACCACCTTGTGTATATATATATATATATATATATATATATATAATTATATATATATGTGTGTGTGTATATATATATATATATATATATATATATATATATATATATATATATATATATATATATATATATACGGTGGTACGATAAATTTTTCACCATACACGGTGATACGATAAATTTGCCGCCCTTAAGAAAACAACAGCTTTATTTTAAAACTTATATTGAAAAAAAAATCAATGTAGGTAACTTGATTATTTAGTTGAGCTGACATCTATTCACTATAGCCGCCTTCAGCCTCAATCAGTGTGTCGATAACTTCGGAACTGCATAGATCATCGTATAACAATTCGATCGCTGTCTGACTGACGTAAAGAACATTTAAAATTAAAATGTTTAAATCCAGCGTTATTTTCACGCGGTTAATTGTAGCCGAATGGATACGGTCTTTGCTAATCGTGTTTCCGAGTTCGACTCTGCGCTCGTGTTTCCGAGTTCGACTCTGCGCTGAAGATTCCCGAAAGGATGAAAAACTAGTGTATGTAGGTATTTAATCATTATAGTAATATATATATATATATATATATATATATATATATATATATATATATATATATATATATATAAGCGGTGTTCCGAAAGTAATTCCTCCTAGTTTTATTCCGTCCGAATAGATCAGAGGTGATTGCAAAATACATTGTAAACTATGCATTCCTGACCTGAAAGTTTCATATCTTTGTTGCAGATATTGACAGTGTGAGATTCTACGAAAACAACCCCTGTCAGTGAAGTGCGTCAGAATCACCAAAGATACGTCATTTAATTCCTGGCAAAATTACATTGACAATGTTGGTGCCTAGGTAGAAAAATAATGTCTGGACTCCAAAATAGTGTTCGTTCTAATGATACCACGCCAGTCTTCGTAGCTCTTTAACTACAGAGCTGTGTTGAGCATAAGTAACACTTTGTTGAAAATGAATGGAATTGGTATGAACTAGGTGTGCTCTGATTAATCGGCAGGTAATTGGTAATCGGCCTTATCGGCTATTTTGCCGATTAGTTGTATCCAGTCGATTAATTACTTTCGTTTTCCTATTAAACTATATCCGATGGTGAGGCCCCAGCTTGCGAGCTTTGGGGAGTGTGGAGCCACCCTTCTAATTGGCATTGCTCCCAGGTCCAATCTGACCCGGACTGGTAGTACCTGTTAGAGTCCCAGCTATGGGTTAAATAGAAACCGACTTAAAAAAAAAATATATATATATATACTCTATTAAAAAATTGTTCTTCAAAATCACTGGAGTCGGCATTAAATAACCTCAAAAGGGTTGATATGCCGTAAAACAAAAACAACCAACCAACCAACCTATTAAATATAAACTATTTTATTAATCCCAAGTGACTCATCGGATAGTTTTGACACATTAAAACAGAAACTGCGAATTTTACTTGACATTTGTTAAGCGTCTGGCTGCTATTATGGTTTTTGCAATTGTTTTGCAAAATGAAATTACAAAATACAATTTTCGAATTCTTAATCTACATATCTATAAAAGTGAAAGTGTATGTCTGTCTGTCTGTCTGTGTATATTTCCCTACACAATAACTATGCCAATTTTCAGTCTACAGACTCGAAATTTTATATGCAGGGTAGTGAGATTTAAATCTATGTATGTTTGCATGCCTGCCTAAAACTTTTGAGAGAATCGACGGATTTTCACAAGACCAGTATCGTTTTGAAGCTCAACCCTTCAGACGACAAATGCCGAAAAATTGGCTAAAAATATTAATTTCTTCGCCCTCAACTGGACACTTTTCTAGGGGGGGTCGCTTTTTTCGCCGATATTTTCGAAAGTCATCCCCTCTTTCTAATTGTCTAGCCTTAATTTAAACCTACGTCACTTCCGGTTTGGCGGTGGTCTTAACAGCAAAGACGTCACGTTTTTTCACGTTCTTTTCCTCCTTCGCAGTATGAGTTCGGCCTGCCTTCCTACTACCATTTGTTTTTGTTTTTGCTCAACACACATCTCCAAACATCCGGGCAACGCTGGGCACCCATGCTAGTTTAATATAATAAAACAACTAAATAAGAAAAAAAATAAATTACAAACAAAGTACAAAGTACCAATTCGAATTCTTAAGTGACTAAGTATAAGCCGAAATGTTGCTTCCACTGAGGCATGTTGCGGTGGTTACCTCTGCTCTTCACCTACTGCTCTACTTTCTCTTCTATACTTTCTACCGGCATCCTCTGTTCTCATAAGGTTTAAAGTTGAATACCCGTAAGTTATAATGTAGAAACATTAGTTTCTCTAGTTTCAAGACACAGCCTGTTCCTCCTAGGTTAATAAGCATTATCACCTGTACTAAAGAAATTCTCACTCTCCACAGATGAGAGTGGTACGCTTAAATATTTTGAAGCAATTTTACTCAGCAATGGTGAGGTTTCGCTTGTCTCGTTCCACAACTGAACTGGATCATCACTTCTTGCGATTTGTGGTAAAGCTACATAATGATCATGTTCTTTTGTGCGCTTCTAAGTAAGAGATGTACTACTTTGGATTTTAGATTGTATTTCTTGTATTTCAGTTGCAGTTTCCAGGTTTAATACAGCTTCTACCTGTTTGGATTTGTTACTGTAGGTTTATTTGAAGCTAATTCATTAAACAGGCTTCAAAGGGATTTAGTGTTACTTTTAATTTGATCATCTTGGCCTTCAATAGAGCTTAAGATGTGTTCCCTGGTTCTGCTTCATTATCATCAGCCGAAAGTAGATGTAGATTCCAATTCTTAATGGTGTTTTCAATGTCAGTTTTTTTATTTATTTAAATTTGAATCTTGGATCAAGGAATATAGGCAAACAAGTTTTTTATCATTTAGATAGGATGAAAATCTTGTTCCCGTTGATTTACTGAATTTATCTAACAGTGGTAAGAAGGAGTCTACTAAAGTCAAAAATACCAGAATTTGATTGGTCGGTTTTGACAGAAATAACCTCAAAGATATATATTGATATTATCATTGATATGGTTAAAGTCATGTAACTTACTTCTTTTGTGTTTTCTCCACATGGGCTCAGCAACTATTCAATTTTTAAATAAGTCTACATTAGTGAGTTGTTAAGGTAGAAATCATATTATGAACAGAATACATTATCAAGAATTATTCGTTGTTCTAAATTCATTTTCAGCATATAATATGCTGAATTCCACTGTGTGTCTCATCTTGGATGAGCTTATGTTTTTTTAAATTTAGTTGATCTTGTATTTTAGTTAATTTGTTAATTGTTTATGAAGGGCGATTAAATTCAGGGACTGTTTTTCTGTTAGTTGTAATGATTGTCTTGTTGAGAAAATAATGAATCATTTATTAAGAGTTGTAATGTACGTATCAAGCAGGATAGTGACTTCAAATTACTTTCCTTGATACCAGCAAGTATATTTGTTTCTGAATCCCGCAATTTCATTGGAAATGTTATATTGATCTAGAGCACTGTGCCATTATTCAGTGTGTGTACTTGAAGTACAGCTCTGCACTGTTCAACATTATTTGAAAGCCAATAATTTGTTAAATTCAGAAAGAGGGACATTATTTCTAGTAGCTGTACAAATGCCTTAGTCAAAGAAATCCTACTTATTTCATCAAGAGACAATAATTTTTTTGTTTTTCTTTTGTAAATATATTTGAAATGATTTTTTAGTGAAGCGACTTCTTGATGGAATACTGTAATTGGGACAAAGTTTTGCAATAAACTTTTTAAATCAAGTGTTAGATATTACAGAATATGGTTGAATATCCAGAGCAATCATTTCTTTCTACAAGATAATAGACCGTTTATGGTCTATTATCATTATTATCCCATTAATGTTGGCGTATTAATTAGTATTCTATAGTAATTTGATGTTTCGGTGAAATTTGGTATTTCGGTGAAATTTGATGTTTCGGTTTCTGGAGTATTGGTCACTGAAGAAGGTTTTTCTGACAAGTCCCTGTACAGAGATACCTTAGACACTCGAAGACAGTGTCTAGTAAGCATTCAAGTTTTCTCCTATAGGCATTCAAGTTCTCTTCTCTGAGTGAAACCGTGTATGTTTATTGAGTATGTTCTTAAAAATATCTTTCATTTAGTCTTTTTTTTCTATCGTAATTTAAAGATTATACCTTTACAAAAGCGCAAACAGGTGAATTCGGTGAATAATTTCGGTTAGAGTAGTATGTAACAATCAAATTAACTTACCCGTTCTCGCCAGAAGTTAAGTTAAGCAACGATGAGCCTGGCTAGTACCAGATGGATGGCCATTTGGGAAGGTTAGGTGCTGTATGTACCGCGCTGAGTCGTAGAAATTTCCAGGTTGGTATCTGGGGGCGCGTTTACCTCACTGGGGGGGGGACACCCCGAATCAAAAAGGGAAGCAACGGGAGACTACTGTGTTTACTTGTCTTCCCAAGAATGCCATATCTCTATAATTTGAGTAGCCGTGGTCGCCGACGCTGTGGAAAAAAAAGCAGCGGGGCAGCTGATGATGATGAGTACTTACATTCAGTCTCGGCAAAATAATAATGTGTCATCCTCTATCGTTCTCAGCTGTTTCTGCAGACATAGTTACAGAGTGTCATAAGACCATTCATCCGCTGTATAATCTTCTGAAGTAATTCGTATTATTCGGACTACTATTCTCGTCTTCAATGTTATTCTAGCAACGTTTTCAACGATGTTACTCCGACCTTCGTTGTGTACCTCTTGCCGAATTTGGGAATCTTTGTGTCTAACTTGAAGATCTGTATGGAATTTTAAATGCAACCCTTTAATTTATCAACGAAGATAGCTTGCTATCGTTCTGTTCATCATGGCCGAGTAAAAGTCTTAATTAATTCTTGATTGTATTATTAGTATTGCCCGTATTAAGAATTGAACCTTCAACCTCCAGCAGACGGCACTTAAGTCTGGTTTCTACTTAGTATTTATATCCGTTAAGATACAGATCCAAGCGAACAATCCTAGTATGAATTTTAGGAGTCTTAAACCTGTTCTAGATTAAAATTATAGCATTACTGCTTATCAATATATAAATTATTTTATTACCCTATATTACTACATATTAGCATTAGTGAAAAAAAAAAAAGTGCAAGAATTTATTTCGAATATTTAAGTTCTACGATATTCATTCCACAAATTTGAAATTCGGGCAACGTCGATTATTCCTGCTAGTATATCATCTACGCGTCATTATTCGACATTCAAGCAACGAAGGATCTTAAGTTAAATTCGCATGAATGTACACGTCTGCGCAGAGTGTCTGCTATCATAATAACTGCACGTCGAGCCGGCCTCAGATAACACATTAATCTGCATATGCCAGAGACCCGGGCAATTTAGGTCGACGTATCTGTGGCGCTATCCCCACTGCCAGGACCAAAACGAAAAAGATGAAGAAAAAAACCACATGTGGTTTCATCGTTTACCATCTGTTCCTTAATATATGCTCTGGACTGTGGCCTCTTATATATATATATATATATATATATATATATATATATATATATATATATATATATGTGTGTGTGTGTGTGTGTGTGTGTGTGTGTGTGTGTGTGTGTGTGTGTGTGTGTGTGTGTGTGTGTGTGTTGGCCACTCCTTCTAACATCCGGCACCGGCACCGCCACCGGACTAATAATATTCGCCCTTAAAATATATGCAAGTGTATAAACTTTCGCCAGCAGGAGGCGCTTGCGCGGCTTGGTCGTGATTAAAAATTTAGAAATTAGTCTTCTCATTTATTTTTTCATATTATTTTCTTTCTTTCCAGAAAAAAAAAGAACGGTAGACACCCGGGATGATGACCGCCGTTCACCGCGATAATGGGCTTCCTTTTTATTCTTTTCTTTTTTTTCTTTTTTTTTTTTTGTCTCTTTTAATATTACAAGCTGTTTTATTGGCTGGATTATAAAAACATTACATGACAACGAGACGGATATTTTGTCCGTTATTATCTTCAAATTAAAACGAAGATTGAAATCATAATCTCCTATTGAGAATATATCAAGATTTGCAGTTTTTATAAAAGTTCAAGGAGATTTTTCCCTTAAAAGGACCCCAAGCACGGTAAAATAGAAAATAAACACTTCATCATGGCTGCCATATTTGAAATCGGAAATTGTGAATCGGAATTAAGAAAATAAACTCCCAAATTATTTTAGAGCGTATAGCTTTTGGCAGAATTCTTATTTTTATCGTTTATATTTAGATTTATTATGCTTTTTTTAATTATTGATTATTAATTTGCAATATTATATTGATTAATTTTTATACTGTTTTATACAATAAAACATTCTATTTATAAAAAAAGGTTTCATTTGATTATCTGTTGAAAAATATGTTCAAAATTAAAGAAAGGTAAACAAAATTATAATTGCAAAAATAATTAGATTTTATTATTTTAATAGATTAATAAGTTGTTGAAAATGAATTAGGATTTGCAAAAAAAAAAAAAGACTCCTTAAGAAAATCTCTTATTTTCATAAGCTCTTAGGACTGACTTTCACACCAAATCTGAAATATAAATCGAATAGTCTATATGTAACTAAGGTCGCTAGAACATTCGGTATAAATATTTGTATGTCTATTTGTATTTGAACATTCGGTATAAATATTTGAATGTTTCCTACATGGATTCATAAAAGAAAAAAATAAAGTTCTCAAGTAGAAAAATGCATAACGATATAATATGTAAAATTCATATAGAACCAAAATAGTAGACTATTATATATATATATATATATATATATATATATATATATATATATATATATATATATATATTATGGCTATGTAAAGACCAAATTTAAACTTGTTCGAAAACATTCTTTATTTTAGATTGTGAAATTAAAAAATAAAAATGAATGTGTCAGCTGACCGGTTTCGATGCTCGCTCAACAGAGCTAAAATCGAGCTTAATTACGTTTAAAAAAGAAAAGGAGGGAACAATGAATCGGAGATGAAAAAGTAGGGGGATATATATATATATATATATATATATATATATATATATATATATATATATATATATATATATATATATAAAGTAAGGGGGGATTAATTATTAAATAGAAACTGGATTAAGCCCTAAGAGATTCTCTTTTTGCTTGCAAAGAGGTCTCAAAGTGTTAATATATATAGTTTCTAGAATTTTAGATAGTAAAGAGAGTGCGACTTGCTAAGGATGGGAAAAAAAGTCTGCACTAAAATTCGAAGCGCAAATAAGATTACTTATAAATAATCGTATTTGCGCCCTGAATTGATAACTTATCTAACGGAACATGTGCTCTGGATAGTGGTCATTCCTTTTTAATTTGGAACATGCCTCACAACCTCCAGCATCTTAAAAATAATTTCGAATATAGGATAAAGTTACTCCTGCAAGGGGCGCCATCTGACTTTATCATTAATTTAAGCCCGTTGAAATTAATTATTCGCCATTTTGTTTTGTTTTACTTTAAAAGCACAACAGACTCCCTGATTAATGGCGACCGTTCACAGCGAGTGGGCAGATGTGTTATTTTTATGATTTTTGCTTTAATATTACAAACTGTTTTATTAGCTGACTTTAAAACATTACATAACAACGGGACGAACATTTCGTCCGTATTATCTTTAAACTTAAGATTAAAATGTTAATGTCATGCAGAGAGTATCTTGAGTTTTGCAGTTAAAAATACAAACACGAACCTTATTGTACATGAGCTCCAACTTCTGGTGAAGTTGATAAGGAATTCTTACTTACGTATATTATGATCAGCTATCATAATTCTTAGTTTTCTAATTTTATTACAAAATATTTACGTGTCATTTCACTCATCAGGAAATTTAAGCTATTTATCTAAAAGTACATCTGACCATCTACTAAGTCATTAAAAATTAGTTGTACTATCCTTTTCATCATCGTCTCACTTTTCTTCTTTTCCATTTTTCTTTTCTTTCTTTTCCCTATCAGTTATCTTTCCTAGTTATACCTCTCTGGTAAATTAATTTCAAACATGCCTTTTCATATACGCCTATTTCCCGCCCCCCTTCGTTTTTCTTTCTCGTACCAATTATAATTCCTTAGTCAATTATAACAAGCGGAGTCTGTGGAAATTCCACAGCGCATTCTTTCATATGTAACATATTGATGTTGGCTTTCTATGGATGTTCAGCGTAAATGGAGATGCCCTGATAATATTAAATATCTTTTTCTTTTGTTAAAACTGCAAAAATATTTATCTAAGCAAGCAGGGACGCCCGGCCTAGCTCGATCGTAAAATACGATTCTTATCTATTGATTTTTATATATCATAAAGTCGTCATTTCAAAAATAAAATATATATCCATATGACTTGGGTGAATCATTTTATATATATATATATATATATATATATATATATATATATATATATATATATATATATATATATATATATGACTACTTCATTTAATCACATGAATTAATATACAAAAGTATAAGTTTATGCGTAAACTTTAAGTATTTACTTCAACAGTGCTCAGTACGTAGGTAGAGCTAGGTAGCAAGTTATAAAATATATATGGCAATTAAGCTAAACAGAATATTCCGCGTTTCATCCATGCTAGGATTTATCGGGCTTTTGCAAGGAGTTGTTGTCTCACGTTTTTATATACGCACATTCTATTGCGTTTTTAGTTAGCCAATCAGCTTTCTAGTTTCCACCGCACCCTTCCTAATCAGCCAATGAGCAGGCACTTACAGGACAAAGGCCTAATTGACTTCCGGTTCACCCCTTCCTTTGTATGTACTGTTTTTAGCGGTGGACGTAAATATCTAGTGTTTTGACCTATTTTTAACCTGGTTTAAATGTTTTTTTGTTTTTTTTTTAATTTTTTATTTTATGTTAGTTTATATATATATATATATATATATATATATATATATATATATATATGATAATGTATATGTATGTTTATT
This sequence comes from Euprymna scolopes, assembly GCF_053919585.1. Classification (NCBI taxonomy): domain Eukaryota; kingdom Metazoa; phylum Mollusca; class Cephalopoda; order Sepiida; family Sepiolidae; genus Euprymna; species Euprymna scolopes. Next base: position 112,347,430 of record NC_136483.1, on the reverse strand, counting down.
TTATTTATTTTCTATTATTATTGATAATTTTAAAATTATTTTGTATCGTTATCCTAGAGTAAAGTTTATCTTGTGAACATAGTTGTTTGCTATTTCTTTCACACAGTTTAATAGATGTTGAGGTTCTTTAAAGTATAGGATAGCAAATTTTTCATGAATGCATAATCTACATGGATCCGCTTGGTCTCTACATGTGTTTTCTTGTCTTACTATTTTCCATTCGACTACCGGCGAACGTCCGTTTTCTTTGAGTTCCAAGTATTTGTTTGCTAGAGTTGTTTTCATTCGGTGTTTTTTATTTTTGAATTTCTTTTGTGGTCATAATATCAGGTTTTGAAAGTCATTCCTACGTAATAAGGAAGGCATTCCTACGTAATATTCCTTGTTATTCGGGTTTCTTTCGCAAATATTGTGGCCTGGTATGCTTTTAGTTAGACATTTATTTTGAAGTGGGCAAAGTGTGCGGGATCTGCAGTTGCATTTATTTTGTTCATTATTAGTATTTTTATTTTTATTTCTGGTATGGTTGTCGTTGTCCGGAGCGGGTTTATTATTATTATTAATGTTATTATTATTATTATTATTATTATTATTATTATTATTATTATTATTATTATTTCTACTAATCATGTATGTGTCTTTTATGTTAGTTTTAGTTTTATCGCGGTGTTCACTTTTTCATTGTTTATTTTGTTGTTGTTTTCATTGCTTTTATTTAATATTTTGTTATTATGTGCTTTAATTATCATCCACTATTTTTTTAGGGCTGTTTCGTAGATAGTGATTGACCTGTTAAATACATTTTTATAGCTTGAGTTATTGCTGAGTCTACTTACCATCGAGTTAGGAATCTGTTTTATAATTGATAGTGGGTGATTGATCTTAGAGTTTACGTATATTGGATTGGTGTTATCTTTTAAGTAGGGTTCATATGTGTTTTAACTAAATTTAACGTGACATCCAGGAAGTTTGTTATTTTTATGTTATCTAGTACGTCTATTTTTAGGCCTAATTTTTTTCATTTCCTTGTGTATGATTTTCTTAAAATTATCCTCCTTGACTCTGTTGTTTTATAGTTAGTCCATCATCTCTAAATAGGCTGATATCCTTAGTATCAAATATGAATAATCCTACAAGATCTGATGCCTCTGCAGAATCCAGGAAACCATCGCCAAATCAAACGAATTTGTCATTTTAGTTTTTATCCATTGGTTATTTTTATTTACTAGAACTGATTTTCTACATTTTTTGATAATGTGTATTTCTTTCGTGGATATATCAGTGTATGCCTCGGCAGATTCCAGGGCAATATATTTACTTAATTTAATCACATAAATTAATATACGAAAGTATAAATTTATGCGTAAATTTAAGTATTTACTTCAACAGTGATCAATACGTAGGTAGAGCTAGGTAATAAGTTATAAAATATATATGGCAATTAAGCTACACAGAATATTCCGCATTTCATTCACGCTACGATTTATCAGGTTTATGTGAGGAGTTGTGGTCGTCTCACGTTTTTATATACGCACATTCTATTAAGTTTTCAGTTAGCCAATCAGTTTTCTAGATTCCACCGCAAATCAGCTAATAAGCAGGCACTTATAGGACAAATGACCAGTTGACCTCTGGTTCACCCCTTCCGTTGTGTGTACTATTTTAGGCGGGGAGCGTAGATATCTAGTGTTCTGGTCTATTTTAATCCTAGATTAAATGTGTTCTTTTTATGTTAGTATATATATATATATATATATATATATATATATATATGATCATTCATGTATATGTATGTTTATTTTATTTATTTATTTATTTTCTATTGTTATTGTTAATTTTAAAATTAATTTGTATCGCTATCCTAGGGTAAAGTTTATCCTATGAACACAGTTGTTCGCTATTTCTCTCCTACAGTCTAAAAGATGTTGGGGTTCTTTAAAGTATATGATAGCAAATTTTTCATGAAGGCATAATCTACATGGATCGTCCAGGTCTCTACATGTATTTGCTTGTCTTACTATTTTCCATTCGACTATCGACGAACGTCCGCTTTCTTTGAGTGCCCAGTATTTGTTTGCTAGTGTTGTTTTCATTCGGTGATTTCTATTCTTTAATGTACTTTTGTGGTCATAATATCAGGTTTTGAAATCTAAGGAAGTCATACCTACGTAATATTTCTTGTTATTTGGGGTTTCTTTCACAAATATTGTGTCCTAATAAACTATGCTTTTGGTTAGATATTTATTTTGAAATATGTAAAGCGACCACAGAAGTACATTAATATATATATATATATATATATATATATATATATATATATATATATATATATATATATAAACTAACATAAAATACAAAATTAAATTTTAAAAAACACACACATTAAACCTAGGTTTAAACTTTGTCAGAACACTAGATATCTACGATCCCCGCTAAAAATAGCACACACAAAGGGAGGGGTGAACTGGAGGTCAACTCGGCCTTTGTCCTGTAAGTGCCTGTTCATTGGTTGATTAGGAAGGGTTCGGTGGAAACTAGAAAGCTGATTGGCTAACTAAAAACTCAATAGAATATCCGTATATAAAAATGCGAGACTACCACAACTCCTCACATAAGCCTGATGAATCCTAGCGTGGATGAAATGCGGAATATTCTGTGTAGCTTATATATATACATATATATATATATATATATATATATATATATGTGTGTGTGTGTGTGTGTGTGTGTGTGTGTGTGTGGTGTGTGTGTGTGTGTGTGTGTGCGTGTGTTATTCTGGCGTGTCTTCGCACAGTTCAAACATTTCAAAATACAACTGCCAGATACAACGCGCGGCTCTTTCCAAACAGACTTCTTTCTCCAAATGTATAGATGGCAAGGAAGAAGAAAAGGCAAAAAACAACGCCGGGTACCCACCGATTTTTTTAAATTTTAATATTGAAACAGGTTTATTTAAGCCATTTTTCACGTGTTTTGGGGGATTTTTTTTCAGATTTTTTAAAGAACTTTTAACGTTCGTTTTTCTGGGGTTTTTTCCGATTTTTACATTTAACATCGTTCGTTTGCCTTACGTTAGTTTTTTGTGTTTTTTTCGATTTTTTTCGTTTTAACCTTTTTTTAATATAATATTTAATTTTTATTTAATATTTAAAAATATTTACTTCGCTTATTCTTATGTTTTGATTATCCCCCCCACCGCCGCCCGGGTATCCCCACCGCTTTATTTTTCAAATTTTTTAAAGGAGTTTTAACGTTCATTTTTCTGTTTTCTTTTTTGTTTTTTTAGTTTAGTTTATTTTACTTCGCTTATTCTTCTGTTTTGATTAACCCCCATCGCCCGAGCACACACACCTCTAAACACCCGGGCAATGCCGGGTACCCCCCGCTAGTTAATATACAGAACTTGAGTTCTTTCAGCTATAATGGAAAACGAAATCAAACCTTATGAATAATTCTTGGTAAAATTATTAAAAGAAAAAAAATGGTTTGCATGTTATCAGCTATAATAGAAACCGAAACCAAACCTTATGAAGAATTCATATTGGAATGTAGCGCAGCAAATTTTAAACGTTATATTATATTCCATTTATTATTTTGAAACTATCACTAACTTCTTATTTATTAATTAAATAGTTAAACCTATAGACTTTAGAATGATTTTTAGATTTGAGACATTTTATGTTTTAATTGTTGTTTTTTTTTTTCGTGTCGTAAGATCACAGTGTAGTATTTCTCCTGATACAACACTATACTTGTCCTGCCCTGATGGGTGAAAGGGAATCCCATTAAGACTAAGGTTATATATCTTATTTTTGTACAAATCAAATTTCCCCATTTAAGGGTAGATATTTTCCCACGCACGAAGAGCGACCCTGTTCCTTGCTTTTCCCTCTAGGGGAGGAAAGTAAATACAGCCTCGCGGTTCGCGACGGTCTGCTATTTGGGGGTGGGAATAAGACATCACATTCTGATTCTAGATTCTGATGCATGAGGAGCCTGACATCTTTGTCAAGATAAGTTATGACTCAGGTTGGTTTTATATTACCATCCTCCCAGGCACCTCCTTCGGGAAGTGCTAGTTAATACTGGTCGCTCGGGGCATCTCTATAGACAAATACCGACTGCTATTTTTTGTATCTTTCAAGGGTGCTCTTTCATGGCACAAGGAATTCCATTCAGCAATTTTAGTTTTCCAAAAATATATCTTTGGTCCATAATCTCACTGGAGTGAACTTGTAAAAACCATGCACGAATAGAATATCATTCTTATCAAATTTCATGTTCGAGGGTTTAATAGCCTAAAAGTATGGAGGCAACAATACAACTTCTCCTTCGCTTTTAGTACACGTTAGTCGAGGTTCCAAACTCGACAATCAGTCCAACAGTCCAATAGAAACTGTGCCATTATGATGGTCTTTTTGGATTACTGCAAAATGTTCTGCGTAGCCCTTGGAGGTACACCCTCCTAGGCCTTGCATTCCGGTTTTCGGGAAAAGCAAATTTATCGCTTGTTGTATGGGCGCCCTCACCAGGAAATGCTGATGGGGCTACTCAGACTTATTTTTGCAGGACCAGAGTGCTCTTTCTCTTGACCGATTTTACCACCTTCCGCCCTTGTCTCACGCCCTCTCGCGGTGGGAGGGTAGTAAATACTGACAATTTGACTAGGAGCAAAGTGTGGAGTCTGTTCTGATACTTTACTTCATATTTTCTGCTCTCAGTCAGTTAAAGATAAATCTTTCTAAACTGGGGTAATTTTTGTTATTGTCCCAATCCAGAGCCCTCTTTTGAGGGGGGGCTAGATTTTGTCAACATTTAAAGACTGACTTAGTGTCTAACTCTGCCATCGTGCGTAGGCAAGTAAATAGAGATACGTTGCGTGTAGTAGGGAGATTAACTTTCAGCGTCACGTGTGTCTGTTAGTTTGGTTTTTATAGTCTCAAAAGTTTAGTTGATTTTAGTGCTAACATTTACACATTTATGTTTCTGTATTCGTGCTAGGAAGTAGACGATCACAGACAGACACACTGAATTACACTAGACGCAACTGCTTGTTGGAGAGGGCATAGATAGGTATTGTTGGAAAAAAACCCCAGTGTTTTGCGGAATGGTAGCCTCCGTTTTTCAAAGGTAGGACTCAAAACAGGCGCAGAAATGGTAGGATCATGTACACGAGAGATTAGCCATATTGATTCTTTCTCCTAACCACTACTAAAAAAACTTCGCTTATGTAGCAAAGAGAGGCTAACAGTGAGTAAGAGAGAGAGAGGGGGGAAGAGGGGGACAGAGAGAGAGACAGAGAGAGAGAAGAACAAGAAATAGAGAAAAAGATTTATGGTGGACAATATACACTAGTGTACTGGTTGTGTCATCCTCTGACCTTTCTGCGTTGTTTTATCAGATGCTGGTTTATTGGTTGATGTTCGTTGTGCAAGGCGTAGAGGGCAAGGGATGTTATGGATGTAAAAGTCTGAGGAAGGTGAGAGGTTCCAATTCTCGGGGGGGGGCAAAAAGTCCGAAACCGCAAAAGAAAATTCCTTTGCCATACGTCAGGACTCAGATCCACAGTTGCCTTTATAGATCAACAAATATCCGCGCACATCTGTAGGGGGCTCTTCATGGGGTAATGGTTGTTAATTAGCCTCGCTTACTCTTAGCAAAAGGTCAACGTTGTTAAGCACTCAGCGAGGGTCGTACTCAATAACTAGTATTAATTTATGAGGTATTGCCTTAATGACAATTGTATACCGAAGAGTCACCCATATCGGGGCGTGACCTCTAGCGCTCCAAGTTTTAAATGTTATATTTTATTCCATTTATTGTTTTAAAACCATTACTAACTTCTTATTTATTAATTAAGTAGTTAAACATGTTGATTTTAGAAAGATTTTTAGAATCGAGATATTTTATGTTTTATTTGCTTTTTTATGTGCCGTAAGATCAAAGTGTAGTATCTGTCTTGATACTACACATCACCTATTCTGCCCTGGTGGGTGAAAGGGATTTTCTTTAAGACTGAGGTGATATGTCTTATTTCCCCATCAAAAGTTCCCCATTTAAGGGTAGATGTTTTCCACGCACGAAAAACGACCCTGTTACTTGCTTTGCTCTCTAGGGGAGGAAAGTAAACATAGGCTCGCGGTTCGCAGCGGTCCTCCAATCAGGGATGGTGATAAGAATAAAATAGTCAGATTGTCGTCTACCACTTATTTCAATCAAAACACCGTTACGAGACTATTTCAACACATGAAGGGTTGACATGAAAGCAATCATTTAAACATGAACAGAAGTTTTCTTTCTCATTTTTTAAACGAAATTAAATAAAATTTGATGTTGCTCTAAAAATGAAATTTTATTTATAAAGTTTCGTTCATGGCCGCCCCCGCATCGATACAAGTGCCAATCGACATAACTTTCTCTTTAAATTAATACATCTGTTTCCTTGAGATAAGTTTCTTTTCTCCAAATAATATCTATAATTTACATAGCTTCTCCCTTTTTCTTGAAATAGTTTCTCTTTTTTTTTTTCATTAAACTGTTAGGTGATAGTGAAAAATAGTTAACAATCCTCCCCATGTTAAGAATGGCTTTCTAAATAATAACGTTATTATTTCAGCATGGTTCGTACATTGCACAAGTACCAAAAATTCTGTCAAGACTGGATTTTAGGTGACAAAATAATCTCAAGCCCTCTATCAAATAAAAGGAACCAAACTCCCTAACCACGGTTATGTTACCATGCCAACAATATATAAACAATGACATCAGTATTTCAGAACTTGAGTTTTAAGTAAGCAGAAGTTCTTTTAAAGAAAATAAATATAAAAACAACCTTAAAAAATAATAAACACTTTTCTTTTAAACTATATAAATCTTTTTCTTATTCGTTTAAACAATATAAATCGTTTTTTATTTTAAACAATATAAATCTTCTTTTTATTTTAATCAATATAAATCTTTTTTATTTTAAAGAATATGAAAATTACTTCGTATTTTTTATTTTTAAGTTTAAATAATTTAACTAGAAGTTTGGTGTTTATGTATTTTTGGTACTGCGCTATTTTTAAATAGTTTTTTTTCAGGTTAAATTAAAGTCTCACGATATCTTAGTTTTTATTAAATTGTTAGGTGGAAGCAGGGAATACTTACGAAACACTCCCCATGTTAAGAATGGCTTTCAAAACAATAACCTTATTTCAGCACGGTACATAAAATGCATAACAACCGAACTTTTTATAATTTTTAACGGTAATTTTTACTAGGTTTCCACCTTAACATTTTCCTTTAAAATGACGACGTTTACTGGTTTTTTGGTATGCTGAAAACGAATATCGCATTTTAATTTCCGCAAATAAGTAGTTTTTCGATTATTAAACAGTATAATTTTTCATGTGAAAAGTGGTGACCATAGTCGTGAAAGAGAATACACGTGATAATTAATAAATTTCAAAAAGAAAGAGAATACACGTTAAGATTATTAAAAGTCGCAATAGAATACGCGTGCTTAATATTAATTTGTATCGTTTATAATTACTCACGTGATTTAATAATAATCACGTGATTCAATTTTTAATTAAAAATAAGGCATTTACATTGTGTAAAATTATAAAAAGTTATATTTTTATATTGCTTTAAAAAGTATTCATAGTTTATAATTATGAAAAGTTCTATTTATATTGTTTAAAAAAAATTTATATATATTTTGTCAATTTAATTTTTTTATGTATATTAATATTGTTTATCATTAAAAAAAGGTATTCATTGTTTAAACTTATTTAAAAATGTTTACGTTGTTTCCATGGTAACATAACTGATCAATTATAATCTTTCGCAAGAGTTGCCTGCGTTAGAGCATTCTTATCAATCCATTGATTGTATTATTGATAAAGATCAGGCAGTAGAATTTCCTGTAGAATTTCTAAATTCACTACAGCTGGCTGGAATGCTACGCCTTCGGGACAAGATCAAAGTGTAGTATCTGTTCTTCAGATGCTGCACTTCTATTTCTTGTTCTCTTTCGGTGGAGGAGAAATCCTTCACTACTGAGACAATTTTTATTTTTGTACCTTTTCCCCACGTTAAAAAACGACCTTGGTGTCTAACTCTGTCCCGTCGGGAGGCATAGTAAATAGGTACATTATAACCTGATATTGACGGAAGGAGTCCCAAATATATTATTAAGAAATATTAATCCACCTAAATTGTGCAATGGCACACGGTTAGCAATAAAATCTTTGAAAACTACTGTTCTGGAAGCCATTATAATAACTGGAAATTTTAAGGATGAAACTGTTAATTCCTTGGATTCCTCTGATTCCTTCTGACATGTCATTTCAGTTCAAGCGTTTACAATTTCCAATAAAAATTAGTTTAGCCATGCTTATAAGTAAAGCTCAAGAACAAAGCCTCAAAGTTGTTGGACTTAATCTTCAGACACTTTGGTTTTCTCATGACCAGTTGTATGTTGGTTGCTCATTCATTGGAAGTCCTTAAAACCTCTACATTTACACACCTGTTAGAGGTCACACCAAAAAAGCTGTTTACGTCAAGGACACCTCGGCCATATGTCACTAGAAATTGTCCCAGTGACATATGTCCGAGTGATCCTAGACGTTGTATCAAAGTTTACAGTTACCCAAAGGTGATGAGTTCAATCCTGAACGAAGGCAGTGAAAAAGTAACATTCAAAACAGAGAATCAGCAACTATGTCCCAAAGCCTAGCTGGAGTCCGAACACGGTACCCCCGTAATAATAATAAAGGGTTGGGTTTGAGACGGTTCCCCAGTTCGATACAAAACACCTGACGAAGGCCGGAGGGCAAAACGGCCGAAACGTTGTGACCATAACAACCAAGATGAGGAAGTCAGTCCGACAATCTCAATCAATGAAAACACCTCATCTCAAAAATACATACAATTACTATACATATATATATATATATATATATATATATATATATATATATATATATAGTACATTATATAGTTAAAACAAAGATTTAATAGTTTTCAGATATGCACTAAAATATAAAATAATTGCAATTCTTTCATCATATTTGAAAGAATGACTAGAAGATAAAAGATTAAGCTATAAAAAACGATTAGGTCTACTAGCAAGACCTCTATAAAATAAAACGCACGACTACTACTACCACATAGAGTGTGTGGAAAAAGAAGTCATTATGAATTTATGTTTTGTTTAATCTATATTTATTATAATGTATGGGAACAAAATATTTAAATATAACATATGCAACCTGGAAACGTCAGATACTTCAGTTAGTTATTAATAAATTGATTTTTCTTATTTTTTCAATTAATAAATTGTTGGTGTAACTTTTAAGTGATTTTACTTTACTTTTTTTCACTTAAAATGCCCTTTTTGTTTTAAAGTAATAATTCAATTTATCGTTACAACACATTTAGAAATAAATCGAGTCATCGTGTAAAAGTAAATATTCTAATTAAATAAACACTTTCTTTTTATTACAACAAATAAGATTACCTAACTTAATGAATAGTTTTATAACCTTAAAAAATTCAGAAATTTAGGTATAATAATGTTCCAATTCCTCTATAAAATTTAAAATATAATTGACTCTCTGACATTTCGGGCTTCTGTAGAACTTGTGCTTCTGTAGAACTTATGCTTCTGTAGAACTTATGCGTGACGCCTTTTTGTGTGTTTTGATTATGCGAAGCTAGATCGGTTACAAAACTCTCACTTTTGGGGGCTAATTAAACTATTTTTGTATAAACAAAGTGTTGGATTTTTTTTATTAAATAACAGAAGACTTTACTAATTATCTAAGTAATATTTATCTTTCAAGGGATTTTTACGATGAATTTATTTAAGTTCCAAATTTAACCCAACTTTTCAGTTTTCGAAGCCACCGTGAAAACGGTTTTTATTACAAGTATTTTGTGTGTGTGTTATTGTTGCTTGCTTGTTTGTTTGTTTGTTTGTTTGTTTTATTTTGTTTGGTTTTGTTTGTTTGTTTTTTTTCACAAATATATTTTTCTTTTAGAAATTAAGTTTAGGTTTCAATCTTTCAAATACAATCAAAAAAGTAATCGGAAACCTACAAAAAATTATGATAAGCCGGTTTTCAAAACTATGTTCCCCTATCAATTTTCGCAATTAAAATGCACGTACATAGATAGATAGATAGATAGATAGATAGATAGATAGATAGATAGATAGATAGATAGATAGATGTGGGAGAGCGATGTACAGGCTGGTAAATGGCTACGTAGATCTGATTGAACTGCGTTTACTAATACCATATTACGCGTCGTTAAGCATAGGATAACGTTTTCGTCTGATTATGTGTTGGGAGTATATCTTCCGACTAGAAAGGCTCGACTTATTTACGTGTTGTTATAGAAGTGATCATGTTCGCCGCGTAGTTGTGGGGGTCGAAGAAGCAACTGGATCGGGTTTGCCGATAGAGCATGGAAAGCCATTTTCATCGGTCATAATCTTTCGAGTGTGCGACATCTGGTGAAAACGTTTTGCCCGGTGGCCGACGCTGGGGGTGGGTGGATGCCTGTCGTTTGGCAGAGATGACAACATGGCGGACAAGATAGAAGAGATAAGAAAGAAATTTATGTTTACAACGCAATATATGAGTTTGCACTTGCCTTGCGGGTGCTTATACCCCATTCTGGTGTAACGGAAGGCGTGGGAATTCAATTTCCTTTTTGTACGTTATTACGCTATATATATATATATATATATATATATATATATATATATATATATATATATATATATATATATATATATATATATATATATAACGATTAGATCACTGTCTGACTGACGTAAATAAACATTTAAAATTAAAACGCTTAAATTCAACGTTATTTCACGAGGTTAATGATAGCCGAATTGATACGGTCTCCGCTAATCGAGTCAGAGATGACTTGTGTTGCGGGGTTAGAATCGTTCGGCTGGTGTTAATCGTGACACCCTGCACTGAAGATTCCCGAAAGGATGAAACACTAGTGTCTGTAGGTATTAAATTATTATAGTAAGCAAATAATTATATATATATATATATATATATATATATATATCTGTTGCTGTGTTTTTAGCGATATACAAACAATTTTGAATTGTATTTAATTTTCGCTTCCTAAGCGATGAAGAGGAGAGAGAGATTACCTCCCCTTTATTTTTGTTTTCGCATTATTTCCCCCTTTTTTGATGGGGCGTATTTTTATTTAATTAATTTTTTTTTTTTATTTATTAAATATTTAAATATTTTTTTTATTCTTATCTAAATATTTTTACTTACACGTAACACCCGTCATCAGCATCGATGAACTATCAGCAAGGATCGAACTCACGACTACACTATCAGCAGTTTTATCGAATGAGCCACGATGCTTGTTAAGATTTCATGCGCGGCTTTTATCGCTTTTAAATGTAAGATCTGTAATTTTTTAGCGACATTGATTTAGTCCACAATACAATGTAGTCTACATTGCACTGTAGAGAACCTACTGTTGATTTTATAAAAATTTTATATATAATGGCTTGCATTAAAGTTTAACATGCAAATGTCAAGTATCGTGATTCTGTTGTGCTCTAAGCAGAAACATTCATTTCGAATGCGTCCGTGTCATATCGAAGAACCTACTGTTGATTTTATGTGCCTGGCCTTACTGCTTGTCTGGAAACAAAACTTCTTCAATGTACTTTTGATGTTAGGCTGTTTAAGGTGTTAACTATGGTTGAAATCGCCTGTTCCTTCTTTCATCGAATTTTTTTTTTCGATTATCGATTATCAATACTTATCGAAAACATTCCGATACAAAATCTATCTAAGAATACTTCCTAGACACATGAAGTGCCTTCGTGTGAAATTTCATAAAAATCAACCCAGCCATGTTCGAGTGCATAGGGAACGAACTCACACATACGCAGGAAAAGTTTCGTTTTAAATAGATAGATAGATAGATAGATAGATAGATAGATGGAGAGATAGATAGAGAAATAGATAGAGAGATAGATAGATAGAAAAATAGATAGAGAGATAGAGAGATAGATAGAGAGATAGAAAGAAAGATAGATAGATAGATAGATAGATAGATAGATAACAATAATTTAGTGTACGATCATTTCTGAGACGATATTGTTTTATTAATATCACATCATCAGCATAGGAGAGTGTCACCAATTTCAAAGTGAAAATCATGACAAATATGGGGGCAACAAACAGTTATGGTTCAAAACTAGAAGTAGCGATAAAAAAATACAATACGACTCAATTAGTAATTTATATAAACCAAACATATGAAACATACAATAGAAACATAATGATTTTTCATATCACAGACATACACACAAAAAAAAAACATACGAGTGACGTTCCAATAGTAATGCTTCCTTTTTTATTACGCTCGAATACATCAAAGGGTATTGCAAATTGCATTGTTTAGATAATTAAAGTCATGCATTTATGATCTGAAAGATCATCTCTCTCTGTTGCAGATATTGACGGGGTGAGAAGATAACTCCTGTCATGGACGAACGTCAGAAGTAGCGATTCGTCAAGGAATTTCCGGCAAAGCGCGTTGAGAATGGTGGTGACTTTAAATTCTGGGACACAAAAGGTCGCTCATTTTAATAATACCACTCCCGTTTTTGTAGCTTTTCAACTTTTTGGATTAAAAATAATTCGAGGTATTATTTTTAAGCGACCAATCATACATTGCAATATTTTTTCGTGGTGAAACATTAAAAAAGTTAGAACCGATTGTTAAAGAAATAAATCATGGAAAAATGTCTGAACTAAACTGAAAATATGTTTTACGTATAAAAGAGGAAAACTTTCCTCGGCCTATTGAAAAGGATAGTTAAAACGTTACAGTTTAAAACTTACCCTAAGAAAAAGTTGATAAAATGTTACATATACGAGGGGCGTGCAATAAGTAATGCCACTGACCCACTTCCCATAGAAGTAGAGCAACGAAACTTGGCACAGTTATTAGTCTTTCTATACATAGGAACCACCAAGAGTTATGCATTTCTCCCATCGTTTGATGCAGCTCTGGAGATCGTTTTTGTAGAACACCCCAGGTTGGTCCTCCAACAACGACGTGACTTCAGAAATCAAAGCTGCATCATCTGGGAAACGCTTTCCTTTCAAAAACAACTTCATGGCTGGGAAGAGGTGAAAGTCAGAGGGTGCAAGGTCAGGAGAGTAGGGAGGATGGGGTAAGATTTCATAACCACACGCCCGTGCTTCTGATCTGGCGACATGCAAGTTGTAGACCGGAGCGTTGTCTGCAGGAGGAGGGTACCTTTGCTGATCTTGCCCCGCCTCTTGATTTTGATAGCTTCTCTTTATTTCCTCAAAAGTGAAGCATAATAGGCTCCTGTAATCGTGGTACCCTTTGCCAGGAAATCTGTCATCACTACTCCGTCCTGGTCCCAGAAGACTGTGAGCATGACCTTGCTAGCGGAGGGCTGCACACTTGCCTTCTTTGGAGGTGGTGAGTCCAAGTGTTTCCACTGCATTGACTGGGCTTTGGTCTCTGGATCATAGTGATGAACCCCGGTTTCATCCTGTGTAATCAATCTTTAGAAAAACTTTGACTCATCTTCTTGGCACATCTCCAAATTCATCCTCGAGCACTTGACGCGTTCTCGCTTCTGGAATGGTGCGAGCAACCTGGGAATCCATCTGGCAGACACCTTATGCATATGCAAATAGTCATGAATGATAGTTTCCGCAGACCCTGTAGTAATCTTGACATCTTGAGCTATTTGGCGAATAGTAATGCGCCTATCTTCCAACATGACAGCCTTAACTTGACGGGCAGATGCCTCATCAATGGCAGAAAGGGGCGACCAGGTCTGGGAGCTGTTTCCACAGACTTCCGGCCATGTTTGAATTCACGATGCCAGCGTTTTACAAGGTCATATGATGAGGCATTATCACCATGTTTCTTTCATTTCATCAAAAGTCTCCTATGGTGTGCGTCCTTTCAATTACAAAAACTGGATCACTGCTCGACATTCAACAGGCTCCATTTCACACCTGACTCAGTTCAAACACCTGTAAAACAGAAATCACAACTAGTTCAGATCTGTAATTTGCCACATAATCCGTAGAGATATAAATCATTGCACATGCCAAAATTTCAACTTGATCAGACAACTGGAAGTGGGTCAGGGGCATTACTTATTGCGCGCTTCTCGTAATTATAAAATTTAAGATAAATAGTCATAAAAATCTATGATAAAAATATTTATTATAATAAGAAATAAAAATGGATAAAAAATAAAGAATGCTCAATAGTAGCACAATAAATAGTGATATATAGAAATAAACCAAAACAACATAAAAATAAAATAATAAATATGGGCAAAGTAATATTATAGACAGATAGTATCTAAGAAACAGAAAAGGTAACATTAATAGCATTAATATCAATAATTGTCATAATAATTATAATAATATTAACAATATTCACAATAATATTAATAGAAATATAATGATTAATAGAAAAATATAATAGAAATTAAAACAATGTCCCTAAATAATAATGGAAAATAATAATAATAATAATAATAATGATAATAATAATAATAATGAAAAGTGATAACAATAATAATAGTATTAATTATAATGACAATCATAATGAAAATAATGAAGATAATCATAACGATAATAATAATATTAACGTAAATGATAATATAACAATAATTATATTAAGAATAAAGATATAATAATAATAATAATAATAATAATAATAATAATAATAATAATAATAATAATAATAATAATAATGGGAATTGCTAGAACAAAACAAATAGTAAAACGTTAGTAACTAAATATAAAAGCAAGCTAATAAAACGGTGAAATAAAGGCAAAAAGATTTGTATAATATATATAAGATATGAATTTATATGCTTGCACATTCAAGTCGACTAAAATAAAAAATGTAATTCTCAAATATTATTACGAAAGTCCTACTTGATTATTACATTTCATGGAAATAAATAGCCACACAATCTATGAACAAACTGGTTAGAACCTCGTGAATGTTAGTCAAAATTGTGAATCCAAACACAAGTTAAATGAAAATTACATAAAAGTGTAATTATATTGTAATATAAACCCAAAAGTTAATACCTCGTGAAATGAATCCTTAACGAGCAATAAGTTGTAAAAATAAACCCTAAGTGCGTTAACATGTCGTAAAAAGAAAGCATGAAGCTTAATATGGCGTTAATATTTTGGAAGGAGAAACTCTAAAATATGTTATCATGTCGTATGGCGAAACCTTCAAACGTTTTATAGATCGTATATAGGGACGCTACACTATCTTAATGTGTTGTAAAACAACCCACTAAAATTAATATGTCGTAAAATCTATAAATTAACTTGTAGTAAAATGAAAACATAAAATGGGTTAATATCTCGTAAACAAAAACGCAAAAAGTTTCATATATCGTAAAAAGTCATAAGCCTCAATGAATCATTTAAAATAAATATTGGGCTTTTGAGTTCGATAACAAATAACGGTTATTTTTCCTATAAAAAGATAAGTCATATCAATGAGTGAAGTTTTCTTTTCCGATGGGAATTTTATCTCGGCGTTAAATAACATGGAAAATGTTGGTAAACCGTAAATTGAGACCACATCTATCGCACTTTTAGAAATTTCAATGAAAATTAATAATTAATTATTTGAAATGTCACCTTTTATTTGATTTTTTCTACTGTTTTACAATTATCTGAATGGTCGCCATTTTCTTTTAGTTTTATATTTTTGAATCGCGACGCCATCTTTGTTTTAGTTTTATTATTCAATTCGAACCACTTCGTACATTCATATTCAATATTCAAATATGCACCGTGACGGCGCATACCAACATGGAAACTGAAAACAATGTCGCGATATAAACACTTTAAGATGGAAGAATAAATTGTGGAAATTATTCCTTTCGTTTGGACAGGAATTTGTATTTTATTCACGGCGTCCGTTTTTATTTGAAATAATGTTGCATAATTTTCTTTAACTTTAATGACATTTTTTTCTCCAAAATAAGTTGTTGTTTTTTAAAAAATTTTCTAAGCCATTATAACAGTTTTATCTTGTATTTTTGCGTAATTTTTATTTGATTGTTACTATTATTTCTTCTTTTCTTTTTTGTTAATTTTATTCGTAATTTAGATTTAAAAAAGATTTCGACGAAAAAGTTACTAGTTTTTATTCGTATTCATTTCATACTATTTGGCTTCGCAACCTCGCTATTGCTTCGCAATTTAATTTCTGTTCTCTATTTAAAATCAATGAAACGAAACAAATAAACAAGAAGAAAGGACTACGAGTAATGCTACAACAAATTTTATCTCTCTTTTTCTTACTCTGCAATACCTAACTTCCAATGGAAGAAAAAGAAAATAAATTGGGAAAATATGCATGCGTGTAATACTGGTATCCAGGAAAGTGTTGAATAACCTTAGTGAAGCAAAAATTTGCTGCGATTGTCATTGTTATGAAGTAAGACATTTTCGATAGAAAATATTTTAATAACAAAACAGAACATTAGAAAAAGAAAAAAATAGAAAAAATATTTAAAACAATGACAGTTAAAGATGTTGGAGGAAAAGACTACACCTATTTAGAAATTGCCGAATTAAATTAAATAAAGGAATCTGACAGTAAAGAAGCTAGAAGAAAGGAATACAAGAGAAAGTTACGGTTGGTTCTTAGGTAAAGATTAAATGAGAAAAACAAAATATCCACAATAAACACATGGGCAGTAGCTATAGTTCAGTGTAAGGTGGCCATTATTTTATGGAAATCTAACGAGCTGAAAAATATGGACAGGAAAACAATGATGACAATTAACGTAGAAGAAGAAAATAGCCTGAAATTTTATATCTAATTATAGGGTATTATAGGGTGTGGCAAAATTTGAAAAATTGAAAGTAAGCGAATTCGTAAGGAACAAAGAATCTGAGGCATTAAACGAACAAAAAGAGAAAGAGAAAATGTATGATCAGTTCAGAGGCAGTGGACAAGAAAAAACTTGCTGATGGTTGTAAAAATGTGACTTGAAGGTTGCGACAGAAGCTCTAATATATGCCGCACAGGAGCAATTGCTCAGGACAAATTATATGAAGTACCATATTGATAAAAAGGTTGAAAGTCCCTGATATAGACTTTGTAGGCGGAAAGGTGTGAATGTACAACACATCGTCGGTAGTTGTGAGAAGTTGCTCAAAAAAAGTACAAGAGGTGCCATGACAATATTGTAAGAAAGGTTCCTTGGGATATATGTAAAAAAAAAAAGGTTGAAATGCAGTGAAAAATAGTACAAGCATGTGCAAGAACGGGTGGTGAAAAATAATAATTTTAAGTTATTGTGGGATATGAATATTGAATGTGCCGATTTGATTGAAACAAGGAGATCAGATTTAATGTTGTTAAAAAATAAAGTAACACAAGGCAATAATCATTGATATAGGATTAGTGAATCTCTTGACAAAGGCTTCCTTTCTAGGACAATTGCTCTTGACATATCAAAGGCCTTCGACAAGGTATGGCATAAAGGCCTCCTTCACAAGATTTCCAGCTACGTTATAGCTGGAAATGTTCTCTCTATCATTAAATCATTTCTCTCTGATAGGCTCATAAGAGTAGTGGTTGATGGTCAAAAATCAGAGGCCTGCAGTATTAATGCTGGAGTCCCTCAAAGCTCCATTCTGGACCCAACTCTCTTCCTGATCTACATCAATGATCTCCCTAAACACATAAATTATTTGTTAACATCTATGCTGATGACACGACCATCTACAGCAACACATCAAAGGCTGTAAATGACAAAGCTCTCTCTGATTCTCTCTCCTCTGATCTCGAGCGCATGGTTGAGTGTGGGAAGACGTGGCTGGTTACATTTAATGCGTCTAAAACCAAACTCCTATCTTTATATTTTCAACGCTCTTATCCCCATCTGGCATCAATTGAAATGGATTGATCTCGTCTAGGAGAAGCCCCATGTTTTGACAAGCTTCTAGGCTTGACCTTTACTCCTGATCTGAAATGGAACACGTACATCAAGTCTGTTGCCAAGATCGCTGGAAAGATGGTGAGATCCTTCTACCGCTCCAGAAGATATCTCACTACTGATGCACTTCTCTATCTATATAAAAGCCAAGTACGTCCAAGGGTGGAATACTGCTGCCATATCTGGACAGGAGCTGCTAAAAACAGCATATCCTGCCTTGACAGAGTACAAAATAGACTTCGTGGTTTAGTGGGGGATGCCCTTCTCTCTTCTCTGCAACCTCTCTCCCACAGAAGAGACGTTGCAAGCCTATCTTTGTTTTATCGTTATTTCCATGGCAGGTGCTCGTCTGAACTCCAATCTCTGGTCCTCCCTCGCCAATCTTTTACGAAAAACACTCGTCTAGCTGAATCCACTGTCAAAAAATTTTCCCACTCTTTATCTATGCCTAAATTAAAACGTAGATTCCATGAACAAAGCTTCTTTCTTAGAAGTTCACGCCTGTGGAACTCTGTTCCGTCTGCCAGCTTCGCACCTGACTACAACCTGGATGTCTTCAAGTCCAACGTAAGCAAATTCCTGTTGAACCGCCCCCTTAAGTAGACACTTTATTAAATCTCCACACTAGCGTACTGTACTTATAATAACCTTTATATCTGAGTGGCTTCCGGGCCTTGATAAGTGGTGACTACCTTGTAAAAAAAAAAGAAAAAAAAAGAAAAAGAAAGGATGGTTGAATTCATAGAAGTTTTACCTGTTGTGATGGAAACCCTGGGGAGTGTGACAAAAAGGTTTGACAAGTGGATTGAGAAAATTAGGATCAATTGCAATGTTGAAGTATTGCCTTGTTGGGAACCGCCGGAATCTTGCATATAGTACTGGAGGCCTGAGAAAAGAGGATGTCATAGCCTGTGGTGATTTGTTATGATCCGCCTATCAGCATAAAATCAGCAATAGTAACAGCCAGGCACATACTGGTACAAGATAATAATAATAATAATAATAATAATAATAATAATAATAATAATAATAATAATAATGTTGAGGCACATGAGATCTACTTCAAATAGATCAAAAGATCCTAAAGGAGGTAAAAAGAAGAAGAAAGAATTTAGCCATGGCATGGATCGAATACAAAAATTCATACGACAGCATCCTCCAACTTCAATGTTTAAAAATGTATAAAATAATAAGCAGGATCATCAACGTGACAGAAAATGCAATGAGAACATGGAGACTGGAATTGACAACTTATGGACAACGCATAACAGAAACTAGCATACAAAGATGCATCTTCCAAAGAGATTCACTATCACGATTACTGATCATCATAGCCATGATGCTCCTAATGAGAAAGTGCCAAGCCGGATACAAGTTTTCTAATACAAAGGAAAAATGAACCACCTGATGTACATGGACGATCTAAAACTTTTTGCAAAGACCGAAAAGGAACTAGAGACACTATAATAAACACTACCAGGATATCCAAATAGAGTTTGGTATGGAAAAGTGCGCACTACTAGTTATAAGAAAGGGAAAACTGGAGACGACAGAAGGCATGGGACTACCAAACCAAACTGGGATGATAGCACTAGTGGAACAAAACGCCTATAAATAGTTGGGAGTTCTGGAAGCAGACACCATCAAAGCAACAGAAATGAAAGAAAGAATTAGAAAGGAATACCTCAGAACAAGCAAACTCGTAGAAGCTAAATTATATAGCTGAAAATGTATATAAATACATGGGCAGTAGGGCAGGTCGATTTTTGAACCCCGCTGAGGCAATGGTGATGGTAGTTGGGGTTTGACATAGAGAAGACCTACACAAAATATTTTTCTCAAAATCGTTATCTTTGCTTGAGGAAATGACTTTAAAAGTTGAAAAATTGAAGCGATTAAAAGTTTTTCGGTGAATTGTCAAGAACGTCCCGTTATCAAAACAATCCTTACTGTTAAGAAAATGGAATTATTATTTAGAATATTTTAAACTACATTTTTAAATAAAATGAGTGAGGATTATGAATTAATAAAATAAATATTAAGTGTAAAGGCAAAATTATGTTTTTTAAATAATATCGACCAAAGTTCGCTTTTTCATTTCAGGAACTTTTTTTTGGTGGGGGGCATTTTAGATTTCACCGTCGCAAAACACGCTCGTTATTGATATTGAAAATTAACGTTTGTTTATTATTTAATTTGAAAACATTACTATTACTACGTCGCAAGCAGTAGAAATGAGATACCTCAGAATACTCTTTGGTACCTCATGGTACTCGGTAAAAATGGCGCCGTTAAAAATAGCACCGTTAAAAATGGCACTTTAACCACGGAAGGGTAGGACCGTTCGTGAAGTACGGGATAAGCTCCAATTCCCCTTGCTTAAAATAGAGATAAGCTCCTTTGGCTTTAGTTTGAAAATCGATTTGGTAGAAGCACGGAAGAAATAATTATAACGTTTTATTTAATGCCTATTTATTCACATTTGCTATTTTGACCGCGCCATTTTTACCTAAATTCGTTATCTCATGCAAGGACCATGTCACCAACAATAAAATCCGCAAGATGTATAGGCACATGATACTCTTAGAAGGACTTGTAGAGACCATCCTTAAAGGAACATTCCAGGAGAAAAGAAGAAGGGACAGACAAACGAAAAACTGGGCTGACAACATCATTCAGTGAACTTCGATGTTACCCAGGTACTCACTAAAAACCGTACCAAATGGAGCTAGCTGTTCCATCGATTATTTACCATGGAGCGCCCCTACGACTCTGCTGTGTTACGGGACCAATAGCTGTTACGTTAACGCCGTGGAATTGCGTTTTCATATTAAGTGGTTCAATAAATGTTATTATCTTTGTTTACGGACATGAAACTAGTCTCTATCACAGGAAGTTCTGTGCAGACTATATGTTTTTGATCACACCTGTTTCAATAAATGTTATTATCTTTGTTTACGGACATGAAACTAGTCTCTATCACAGGAAGTTCTGTGCAGACTATATGTTTTTGATCACACCTGTTTTAGACCAATCTCCAATGTCAAAGTGGGGCGTCGATGTCATACTCAACCCCTGCGTATAGATATATTTTTCAACAGTAATTATACGTAAATGACCACGGTAGATGCCATAGGATTTTACTTGCTTTACATAGGCCGCTTCGGTATTCATTGGGCTATCCACGCATCCTCTTAAAATTTAGAGAACGGACCTGAATGATGACACACCAAATTTCCTCAGCTGGTGTTTGCTCTCTTAGAGTGCTCTTAATACCATTTCATTTTCAAATAAATTTTTACTTTATTTTTTGTAAATTTTCATTCGAATTTATTGTAAAGACTTTTTAAAGCCTATATTCTTTTTTTATTATTTGATTACATGTTTTTATTTTATTTTTTTGTTTCTGTTTTCTAAATTTGAATATATTTCCCTTTCATGTGATTCTTTTATGTTTAATGTTTCAATATTCGAAAATTTTTCTTTACAAACTCAATATCTATGTAATGCTACAAGTCTATGAACCGCGTACGTTAGTTCGATAAAGGGAAAGGGGGATAATTTATTCAAGAGTTACCAACCCTTGATTCCAGTAAAAACAAATGCAAATAACGAATTGTTTGAATGTGAATAAATATTATATTGATATGAAAATATTGCCGATTATTTAAAGTTTTTTTTTCTCTCTCTACTGGTCGAATCATATTTTTACAAAGAATGTAACATCTATCCATCACTTTCGAAGTAACGTGAATTCTATTCCGTTTATGACTTGAAAATTGAAATTTGTATGAAAAAATGTTTCGGGATTTTTTTTTAAATGAGAATTAATAGTTTACATTATTGGGATGATTTGAGCTTCTGTTCTCACCCTGGCTTTTTTTTTCATGACGTTTCGACCGATGTGACCTCCGACTTTTTCCGGATGCGTCTTGTCGAATTCGGGAATCTTTACGTCGAATTAAGAATATGAATATAGCATTTCAAACTTAACTCTTTATATAATTAATAGGGTAGATTGTTTTCGTTCCGTCAGCTATGATTGTGCCGAAATCTTAATTATTAGATTAATGCAAAAAATAGTGTCGTTTATTGACGTATATATCTGAGAAAAAAACGACATTGTTTTTGCACCAATCTAATATTTTTTTAAATTTTATTCTTACTCTATCGACTATATTGAGGATTGAATTTTTAACCTTCAAAGGACTGTCACTGATTATTAATTTTCAATTAGTACTTCCGTTTTTCTATCAAGCTTAAGTTTGTAGTAGCATTTTCTGTGATTTTTCAAGATTAAGATTGAAGTGGTATGTTCATTAGTTTGTCAAAGTCAAGTTTGATGTAGCATCTTTATTAGTCTGTCAAGCTTAATAGTATTTTCATTGGGCAATTACGATTGAGTTTAGAATTGTATTGTCGTTGATTTGTCACGTTGGTCTGCCATCTTATTCTATCGCGTTGGTTTGTCACGTTAGTCTCTAGCATTTGTCTATCATGTTTGTTTTTCGCGTTCATCTGTTGCGATTGTCTGTTACGTAAGTCGGTAATATCGGTCTGTCACGTTGGTCTGCTATCTTATTCTGTCGCGTTGGTCTGTCAAGTTGGTCTGTGGCATTTGTCTATTATGTTTGTTTTCGCGTTCATCTATTGCAGTTTTGTGTCACGTTAGTCAGTAATATTGGTCTGTCACGTTGGTCTGGTATCTTATTCTGTTGCGTTGGTCTGTCAAGTTGGTCTGTGGCATTTGTCTGTCACGTTTGTTTGCGGTTGCAAGTCACGTTAGTGTGTAATATTGGTCTGTCACATTAAAGAGGGCACATAGAACGGGCGCAACTTACGAATATCTCGTCTCATTCCTGCTGAACTTCATTATACGCACGTTATCTTGCTCCCCACTTTAGTTCTTTTTTCGACGTTTTCATTTAATTGCGGGTTTTTTTCTGTTGAATTTATTTTCTTTACATCGGAGAATTTGCATATTTGAACAGTTGAATATTTGAATGTTTCCACTTTACTTTATTTTCGTTCTTCGAGCTTCATTTTTCAATGTTTGAAAATAATCTTTAAAGACTCAATAAAATATTCTAATTCACTTCGTATTTTTATGTTAATTTTCTTCTGTTTTTTCGGATTTCAAATTTTGTCGATTTAAAACAAAAAAGAGAAAGAAAAACAATTCTATGTGAAAGTATTGAGGAAGATCTCTTTCATTTCTTTCAAAATGTCACATGTCCAATACAACATGTTGCTCCTTTAATGGCGAAGGTAATTTATTCTCAGCCCGTTGCTCAATGGAACTGCGCCTTTTGTATTCAAATATTTTGATGGCTTTAAAATATTACGAGCGCCGCTTTGTTTTCCATAGTATACTATAAAAGCTACTCTCCCTCTCTCTCTCTCTCTCTCTCTCTCTCTCTCTCTCTCTCTCTCTCTCTCTCTCTCCGTCTGCTTACATGCGATTGATTCATGTATAAATACACACACACACACACACACACACACACACACACACACACACATATATATATATATATATATATATATATATATATATATATATATATATATAGTAAAACTTCTTTAATTTGAACATCCTCTAAAATTGGACTTCCTCTCATTTGCATTCCTTTCATTTGGACTTCCTCTCAATGGACTTCTAAACCTGGACTTTCTCTAAACTTGAACTGTTTCGTCATTGAAATTGTATTAGCATATTTGATGCGGAGTTGCAGTAAAACTGTTTACATGGTTTAGTTAGATATTGCGCAGAAATGTAAATATTGGTACTATGTAATTAATGTAGATTACCTATTGATAATTAATTTGCACTAACTGTAATTTTTTTTTCAGATTGTTATATTTAAAATAGTGTAAAACAACCAATCACAATGGCTTGCAACTCTAAAAGAAAACAAGTGACACTGACTTTACTCGAAAAACGTCAAATTTTAGAAAAATTAGATGCTGGAGAGGAAAATATCGTTATATTGAGTAATTAAATCCGACGACATCAGATTGGAAGAAGTACACTGTTTTACATCAAAAAGAAAAAGGGAGAAATATTAAAGGCTGCTCCTTTCTCTTCAAATAAAAGACGTCAAAAGAAGGACTTTTTGTAGACCAAAGCAAGTTGAATTCGATCGAATATGGCATGAGTGGTTTGTAACAAAGCGGAATGAAGGTGAAGCAATATCTGGGCCCATGTTAATTGCTAAAGCAAAATCTCTTAAGGAAGAGTTGAATATCGCAGAAGATATGAAATTCAGTGAAGGCTGGCTTAGGAGCTTTAAGAGTAGACATGTTATAAGACAATTAACAATGTCAGGCGAACAACGGTCTGATGACACACATGCAGCATCAAATTATTGTGACAAATTCAAGACGATATTTGCCGATTATGGTTTAATACTAGAGGATGTTTACAACGCTGATGAAAGTGGCGTAAATTAGAAGTGCTTACCTACAAAACATTAGCCGCATTCGAGGAGCAGAAAATAAAAGGATTCAACTTAAATAAATAAAGACTAACAGTGATGGTATGCGCTAATGCTTCTAGAACTCATAAACTTAAGCTTCTTGTCATCGGCAAATCAGTGTCCCCGAGCATTGAAAGGAGTTTCGCCTTTGCCAGTATCCTATTATTCTTCACGAAATGGATGGATCAATCAACAGTTGTTTAAAAAATGTTTTTTACAAGAATTTGTGCCAGTTGTCCAGGGGCGTTTTCTTGAGTCAGAACTAGTGTCACCTTGCGGGAATATTTTTGTGTGCTACTTGCGACCTAATGTGACTTCTCTCATCCAACCTATGGATCAAGGGATTATTTGGAACTTAAAATGTTTCTACAGAAATGATTTCATGATGAATATTATAAATAGTACCGTTGAGTATAAGCGATTTTCAGCGCCATTCTACTATCAAAGATGCCATATTTTCTCTCGCAAGTGCATGGAATCAAGTTCGAGCAAGCACATTAACAAACGCATGGGGTAAATTATGCCCAGCGCCAAAGGCTTCTGAACTGAAAGAATCAGAGAATGCATCTGGTTAAGAAAAAATTCTTGAAACCAAACGATTACCGACCAACCACGCTGTTTTTAAATCACTTAATGCAAATGATGTTGAAATGTGGGAGCAACAAGATGAGGAAACTACTGGTCAATATCCTGAAGGCAGCAATTGTGATGAAAATAGCGACAGCTCCCATTCTCTTGACCCTAATGAACACTCTGATAAAGCAATATCATGGGATGATGCAGAAAAGTCTATGGAGGCGATTATAATATTTCTAGAAAATTTTCTTACTTTAGTGTAAACTATGTTTTGTAAGTAATGTCACTCCGAAGAGATATAATCATAAAAAAGCTACAGAACCAAGAAATTGTTGATTTTCGTGATCGCTTACTGAATACAATGACAGCGCCCGAGAGCTCAATCGATGAAAATAAAAACTGCAATGAGACTCATTCAATTAATAACTAAAAAAAACGCATTTTACATAAATGTATGATTTCTGTAGATGATAACTTAGGTAATAGATACCTAACAAGTAGGAGTAAATTTAATCTATTTTCAATGTTTTTGTTCCTGGTAAGAATTTTTAACAATTCTTACTTGCAATATATTGTAAACTCAACTTAATATATACTTGAAGTATCATATAGCAATGAATTTCATTTACTATTTCTTAATTCTTAGAAAATTAAAGTTAACTGCAGCACATTTTTTATCACAAAACTTGAACAGCATCCTCTAATTTGAACGAAGCGGATGTGCAAATTATAGGAGTTATACTGTATATATATGTGCATATTATATATATGTGCAAATTATAGGAGTTATACTGTATATATATATATATATATATATATATATATATATATATATATATATATATATATATATATATATAGTAAGATATAAAATATATATGGCTACACTGAATATTCTGGGTTTCATCCACTCTAGGATTCTTAAGGCTTATATATATATATATATATATATATATATATATATATATATATATATAAACTAGCAAGGGTACCCGGGGTTGCCTGTGTTGACATGAAGTTCTGTTTGAAACACACCTGCTATACTAACTATTCTCATCATGGGTAACGTGAATACCACCACAACAATTTCAAAAATAAATGAATGGATAAAAACATGTAAATGTAATCGTCCCCAAAAAGAAGTATCTGATACCCTCTCCACCAGATATTTCAGCAGAAGCGATCACTGTCCTAATAAAACTCACGATTTTGTGAACTTAAAAAAATAACGTTTATAAACATTAATGCGTGCATTTATTTTTTATTTTGGTAAATATGTAGTTTAGCGGCGTAAATTATTTGTCAGACAAAAAAATATTTTAAAAAACTATTTATTTTTATATAAAACACATTGTTAGACCCAAAGGCTGAAATAAAACCAGATAAAAAATTTATTTTTATTATTTTTCATCATTTATATTTATTATTCGAGACCGCTATATTGCTTTTAAAATTTGGCCTTTCCAAGGTTTGACAGATTGGCCCTTTTAGGCTCTTTCATGAACTATGTTTTTGGTCGCCATATTTTTTTTTGTAATGAAAGGGCGTAAAAAGGCAAAATTTGGCCTTAAAAAAGCCAATCTGCCAAACCTAAAAGAGGCCAAATTTTAAACGTGTAAGGCGTGCACATTTAGTTTAATAAAAAAATGATTAAAAAAGACATAAAATTTTTTGTTTTGTTTTTTTTTATTTCAACCTTTCGGTCTAATAATGTTTTATATAAAATAAATAGTTTTTATAATTTTTTATCTGTCAAATAATTTACGCCGCTAAACTACGCATTTATTTTTTGTAAGGGCACTTTTTTACTGTCTTTTCTTTTTGTAAATAAAAGGAAATTTTAGATTTGTTTTTTTAGAGGGGGCTTTCGATTTGCTTTTTATTTGTCGTTTTATGTTTCTAATGTAACCCCGCCCCTCCCCCCCCCAAAAAAAATTGAATTTGTTATATTTTGGGCTTTGTTTTGTTTATTAAATTGTTAGGTGAAGGTAGAGAATAGTCTCATAAAAAATAATTAAATCCATCACTATTTTATGTTTCCAATGTTATTCCCAGCATAGTTTTTCCCTCCCCCTCAATCGCTAAACTTTTAAAAAAAAATGCTAGAAGTGACATGTCTCCTTGAACGCTTGGTGGAGAAAAATTGGGTGCTCATTTTTCGTTAAATCTATATCGAAAGGCGATTCCCCATTCTAACATGTTTTTTTTTTCAAAATTTCTTTTCTCATATTTATAAAGACTGTTTAAAGGTATTAGGCTGAAAAAAGTAGATCTCCATTTTTTAGGGGTTAAACGCCGCTGGGTCACGTCACATAAAGTTAACTTTTTAATTAAAAAATTAAGTTTGTAATCGATTAAATTAACGCGAAAAAAGAAAAAAAATGTGTAAATTGTGGAATTTAGAGGGGGAGGTGGCAGTAGATTTTCATTTTTTTTTTAGGTATTAAACTACGCTGAATTACATGGTAAAAATTTAGCGATTTCTGTATTGCCGTAAGGAATAAAATAGAACAAGCAAATGAAATCTTTCCAGTTTTTTTTTTCGTTATTTTTTTTTTAATATTTAAAAAAACAATTAAAGCCAAATATTTTTCTATCTACAAGGAACTATTTTTCCAGCTAGAAACTGATGAAATTATCAAATGATATTTGGTAAACATTTGTTTTTTCTATCGATAGCATCTAGGGGCAAATAACTCTAAAGAACGGTTTAAAAAAGGGTCGCTGTTGGAAATATTAATTCAAAAATAAATTTAATTAAATATATTATCAATATAATTGTTGCTTAAAATTTATTAAATAAAAATTTTACATAAAATACTTAAAATAATTCTCTCGCTAAAAACATTAACTAAGACACCGCTATTTAGTAAAATGAATTTTTCTTAATGTCATATGCATATAAGGTGATCTCTTGATTATATATTTTTCCAAGTATCATACTATATATAGAAATAAATGAAAGATTAAAGTAAGACACGTTTTGTATATATTAATCAAATTGTGAACAAACAAACCGACAGGAATACGAATATATATATATATATATATATGTGTGTGTGTGTGTGTGTGTGTGTGTGTGTGCGTGCATAAAGGAAAGTTTGTGTATGTCAGAGTTCGTTCCTTATGGATTCCGAAACGGTCGATTTTTATAAAATTTTACATACTGTTCATGTGTCTGGCAGTGTTCTAAGTGTACCGGAATGCCTCTGATAACTATAAAAAGGCGTTTATCGATAATCGATAAATCCGATCAAATGAGGAAGTGTCCGATGCCGAACAAAGTTAACACCTTAGAAAGCCTAACATCACAAGTGCCTTTCAGACGTTTTATCACCAGAAAACAGAAAATCAACAGCAGATTCATTGATATCGTCCGAAATTAATGTTTCTGTTTCGAACACAACTGAATCATGATACTTGACTTTTGCCTAATTAGTCTTATTTCTAGTCATTATACAACAATATTTTATAAAATCAACAAAAGCTTATTTGATAAGACAGCAGCGTGTTGGAAGTGAAGGTTTCGTTTTGGGTGCAATAGAACCATGATACTTGACTTTTAAAGTTTAAACATTAATTCAATCCATTATATAAAAACAATGTTATCAAATAAACATTAGGTTCTCTACAGTGCAATGTAGACTAGAATGTATTGTGAACTATGTGACTGTGGTAAGACATGTAGTGTTTCTTCCGATGCTCTACAATTGATCCCTTACTACATCAATCGATTTCACCGATTTCGATGACAATAAAAGTATAGTGTAGAGCATTTGTTGATTCTCATTCAGTTCAGAGCAACATCTGTTTTCCCTGCTAGTATATATATATATATATACATATATATATATATATATATATATATATATATATATATATATATATATATATTGGCAGCAAGTCATTATTTAGACACGTCTAATTGAACATGACAGAATTATTCCTTTTTTCAATCTTTTTGGATATCTTTTCGATTTGCCGAGCGGTCTTTTTAATTTTGGCAGGTATATTATATAGAATGGCGCCCAAAAGTTATTATTCGGCCATATTTTTCTCAGGCGCTTTCTATCGGTGCATCCGATTATCATTAGGAGCAATTTTTGTTATTTTCTTTTCCTTTGAGTTTTGGTGTATTTATATATTTTTTTCTTTTTTTTTCTAATTGGTTATAAAGTTGGGTGCAGGTTGGTTGGGGGCGAATTATTTTTATTTTATTTTATGTTTCGCTTTTCCTATTTTATTAATTTAGTTCCATGTTAGTTATTAAATACTGTTAGTATACTTGTCTCGGTGTTAAATGAGATCCGGTTTAAAAAGGGCTGTAGTTTTTTTTATAAGTATGGCTTCTAGTAATTTTAGTCGTCCTGAGTTAAGATATTGAATTTTAGTATTTTAGTTAAGATATTTTTAATGTCGGGCGACTGTAGGCTTTTATCGTGGAATGTTGGGTGTTTCTTTATGGCGCTATTGTCAGTTAAATGATTGATTAGTCGTCGGGAGAGTGTTGTTATTGCGTGGCCTATGTATGCGTTGTATGAATTATATATATATATATATATATATATATATATACATATATATATATGTATGTGTGTGTGTGTGTGTGTGTGTGTGTGTGTGTGTGTGTGTGTGTGTGTGTGTGTGTGTGTGTGTGTGTGTGTGTAGTTATTTATTATAATAATTATTAAATACCTACAGAAACTAGTGTTTCATCCTTTTGGGAATCATCAGTGCAGTATGTCACGATTAACACCGGTCGATAGATCCGAACTCGGCGACAGAAGCCATCCCTGACTTCATTAGCAAGGACCCAATCCATACGGCTACTGTTAACCGCGAGAAATGCTGCTGAATTTTAAAGATGTCTTTTTTAAATGCTTTAGCGTCTGTCAGAGTGATTTAATTATTATATGATGATCTGTGCATAAGAGCTTAATTGGCCGACTGTAATTCAACTAAAAGTGCTCAACGAAAAGAAACGAGTTTCTTAAAGGGGCTGGCATAATTATTTACTATAATAATTATAAAATACCAACAGACACTAGTGTTTCATTCTTTCAGGAATTATCAGTGCAGAGTATCACGATTAACATCAGACGATAGATTTGAACCCAAAGACTTTTTATTTTATGCCTCTAATCAGAGCAAATGAGAAAATGCATATATATATATATATATATATATATATATATATACATATATATATATATACATTTCTCACTTACCCTAATTAGACGCTTAAAACCCATAAAAAAGGGAAAACAAAAGGTGCAGAAAAATATTAATGAAAAAACTAACTCTACATAGACGTCTTTCAGCCGATACCTTTCACAATAATCGTTGGCACCGAGGGAAAAGCTGATTAAAACGTTTTCAAATACTAACGAGGGAAAAACTGATTAAAAACGTTTTCAAATACTAACGAGGGAAAACTGATTAAAAAGTTTTCAAATGCTAACGAGGGAAAAACTGATTAAAAACGTTTTCAAATACTAACGAGGGAAAAATTATTAAAAACGTTTTCAAATACTAACAAGGGAAAAACTGATTAAAAACATTTTCAAATACTAACGAGGGAAAAACTGATTAAAAACGTCTTCAAATACTAACGAGGGAAAAAATTATTCAAAACGTTTTCAAATATTAACAAGGGAAAAACTGATTAAAAACGTTTTCAAATACTAACGAGGGAAAAACTGATTAAAAACGTTTTCAAATACTTACGAGGGAAAAATGTAGTATGGGGCAAAGTAGAAAAAACAGAGTAGAAAATATTTTCACCGAATGCCCATCATTTCTTAATTATTGATATGCCAATTTTGTTTAGACAGAGACAATTGACGAAAATTGATAATAACTGTTTCGAGAATTTTCGTGTTTTCCAGTATACTCTGTGCAAGATAGAGAAAACTTCATCTATATAGCTTCCGGTGCAAACATGCTTCCCGATTGTCAACTTAGGAACTTGTAAACGTCCAGATGTTGGCCATTCTGGGGGCCTATGTATCGAAAGATGGATGAGTTGGGAAATTGTAACATCTAAGCGCTAAATGATATGTTCCATGTAGTCAACCTCACACTGACCATCAAAGCAGTAAACTACCATGTTCTATTGAGTGGTAGGGATCCCATCCTTCCAAAAGGAGGGGGGGCGTTTCTCGTCCCAAACACCCTTCGAACCTTAGGTGCAAAATAACAGCACGAAACGGCTATAGAAATTATGTATGAAAACTCCTGTTTTTTAACCCCAATCTATGGGAGCTTCAAATAGACGAGCCATTTTTGAGGGCTCAAAAGGGTTCCACCTATAAACGAACGGATTTGATCGTTTATATATTTTTCAGTTTTATGTAAAAGGGGGACCATTGGCCAAGAGTGTTTCAGTTATGCTTTGAGGATCAGCATCTAGGCTCGTACAAGAACAAATCGACAAAGCTCGATGTGCTAAGATTTTGATCAGATTTACTTTTCTGATCTTAAGGGAAATGAATCCCAGCCAATGTACTGACCTGTAAAACTGTTTCCTGTATACGCTCATGACAAAACTCATACAAGTTCTTTCGAGGAAAACACCTAAGAACAGTAATAAGCCATTAACCTCACCATACATAGTAAACAACAATGAATGTGAAGCAAATGCAATTGTCCGCATATCTGTTCGGAAGATATACTATGGATTCTGAATTCCTGATTATTTTATTTCCTTTTACATAGGATTCACCACTTATCAAGGCTCAGAGACCACTCGAGCATAAGGGTTAAGAGTGTACAGTAGTAAATTGGACAATATAGTAATCGTTAGTAATGGAAATTCGATAAATTTGTTAATTTAAGTGGAACGGCTCATCAAGAACTTGTTTACGTTGGACTTGAAGACAATCAGATTGTAGTCTGCTGGAAAGCAGGAAAGCGGAAGACAGTTCTAAAGGCGTGCACTTCTAAGAAATAAGCTTTGTTCATGGAATCTACGTTTAGGTTTAAGCACAGATAAACAGTTGGGGGAATTATTGATGGTGTTTTCAGCTAGACGAGTGTTTCTTGTGAAAGTTTGGCGAGAGGGGACCATAGATTGAAGCTCAGTCGAACACTTTCCATGAAAATAACGATACATCAGAGACAAACTCGCAACATCTCTTCCGTGAGATAGAGGTTGCAGGAAAGAGAAAAGGATTTCTCATACGAGGCTATGAAGTCTATTTTGAAGTCTATCAAAGCAGGGCAAATCCTTTCTAGCAGCTCCTGCCCAGATCTGGCAACAGTACTCCATCCTTGGACGTACCTGAATCTTATATAGATAGAGAATTGCATCAGAAGTGAGATATCTACTGGATCTAAAGAAGGATCCCACCATTTTTCCAGCGGCCTTGGCAACAGATTTGATGTACCGTGTTCCATTTCAGATCAGGAGAAAAGTTCAAGCCTAGAAACTTGTCAAAACATGACGTCGCCCCAAGACGAGAGCCATTCATTTCAATTGATGCCAGATGGGGATCAGCTGTCATAAAATATATAGGGGAGAACTTGAATGCCTATTGGGGAAAAACTTGAATTTTAACTAGACAGTCCTTGAGTCTCTAAGGACTCTTTGTACAGAGGTCTGTCTGGACAACATGGCATGAAGATACTTTCCCCTGAAAGTAATCTCGGATTAAATATTTAAAACCACATAGTATTCGCAGCACAAATAAGATCTCCTTGCTATGACCACCTTACATTGGTTTTTACAAGGAATCGTGTACCTTCTCCAAATGACGTCACCTCATGTAACAGCACCACGCTGGATACTCCATTAGACTAGATGAATTCTTGTTCTGGAATCCAATCAGACTAAGAGACTGCAAGAAAGATGTAATATAATATATTAAAATGGTCAACTGAGGATAAGAAAAATTATGTTTCTAACTTCTTTACTAACTTCCGGTTTCAGAGATAAAGGATAACTTTACTGAAATATTTGAATATCTATATATTTCATATAGAGATCAAGTGTTAGTCCCAGGAAGTGGGCCGCATGATTTCTGGGAACTTCGAATAAAGTATATATATATATATATATATATATATATATATATATATATATATATATATATATATATAATTTTGGGTTTGTATTACTGTATACATAGATTCGAAAAAGTTGTCAAAAAACAAATATATAACAAATAAATGTTATCAAAGGCAAGATAAGTTACTTTTCTGCCAAACTGGATATATTTTTTGTGTTTTTATTCAATGTAACATATTTATTCAGCTCAAAAAACATAGAATGTTTACCGATGTATTCGAAAATTCAAGATGGCGTCTCACACCCTCTTTAACACCGTAAGTATGGAAAAAGGTGTTATAAATAAAAAACTATACAAAATACTATTAAAAACCCGCCGAATATATATCAACCTATGTCACGGTAACATATCTTGAGCGAGTTTTTAACAGAATTTATCCGGTTTTTTATTTATAACATTTTTTCCCACACTTACCGTGTTAAAGAGAGAATAAGACGCCATCTTGAATGTTCCAATACATCGCTAAACACTGTATGGTTTTCGAGCTGAATAAACATGTTACATTGAGTAAAAACACGAAAAATATATCCAGTTTGGTAGAAAAGTAACTTATCTTGCCTTTGATAACATTTATTTGTTATATATTTGTTTTTTGACAACTTTTTCGAGTCTATGTGTACAGTAATACAAACCCATAATTTTTATATAATATTATTGCGGAGGCAAGGGTACACAAGTGCGTCTTTCGTGTCTCTTCGTGTGGTTCACATACTCAGTTTTGGACAGTAGAAAGCGCCCTCGCCTCCGCAATAATATTATATAAAAATTACATATATACTATTTAAAAATTATATGTATATATATATGTGTGTGTGTGTGTGTGTGTGTGTGTGTGTGTGTGTGTGTGTGTGTGTGTGTGTGTGTGTGTGTGTGTGTGTGTGTGTGTGTGTGTGTGTGTTTGAATTAATGGCTAACTTTCTTTGAAACACCGGTTCTTGTTCGATAACTGATATTAAGTGTTTGTCAAGAAGAAATGCCAAAAGCGATTAAAGGGGTCTACTTTGGAATGCTAATTCATCGTAATAATGAACAAATTGAGATAATAATCACGGAAGAAAAGGTGGGAGGGGGGAAGAAATTTTTACTTATATAAAACTACTGAGTTTATTGGGCTTGTTAAGCTAACTTAATTTTTAAGGCTAATACTTTCTAAATAATTTCAACGGGCATAACACATACTTCCTAAAAATCTAAGTTGTTTACCATATGTATTAAGTTTTAATTATTTATATGGAAACCGCATCGTAACCACGAATCAGCGTGGGTTGAAACCGTCAAAACCCAACATTCATCAGTATCCATTAGTGTGTAGAGGTCTAATGGTGCCCTAATGATGTTTAGAACCAAAGCATTGGTTACAAGCACCATAAATTCAAGTAGATGTCCTAGTGCTGAAAAATATTTTGAAAAAGTAAAAATGTTTGAATATAATTGGATACAATCCACAACAATCTCGCACAAAATTAAAAAAAAAAAAAACATTCGATTCTATCACACCCTCACTCTGCATGTCAGTGCCTGTATCATGGTTAGGTTATGCTCCAAAACAAAAAAGGAAACACGAAAATTCTTATGCGCATCTATCGTATCAAAGAAGCAAGAACGTCAAGGAAAGGCACTCAACAATTAGCGTCAAATGAGAAAAATGCTCAAAATAAAAAAAGACAAAGGAAGCATTGGAATTCTTCGAAAGAAAAAGAAAGAGAAAAGGAAGGAAACAAAATTGCAGCGAATTGCATCATCCGCGCGAGCATTTGATTTATTTATTTATTTATTCAAGTTTCTTTTCGGGTCTTATTTGCGTCGGCATTAAAACACTTAATTATTCACTTGTGCTGTTTGTCTCTTTGTTTCGTATTCATCGCAGCAGCTTTTCCTGTCTTTTGTTTTTGTCATCTGCAGTGACCTTGTTCGATAAATTCTCCCGCCTCTGGGACGGTCTGTCACATTTCGATCTCGCGTTATTGTTATCGTTGTTGTCAGTTTCTCCTTCTAAACTTTGATATCTCACAATCTCAATTACACTATCTCTTTGTCTCTATCTATTATCTTTCTCTTCTCCATCTCTCTTTATCTCTCTCTGTCTCTCTCTCACACATATATATATATATATATATATATATATATATATATATATATATATATATATATATATATATATATATATATATATATATATATACTGGCAGGGAGACCCAATAATTTCCGGGATTGAATGATAAGGAACGAATGTTTCACACTCCCATATTATCATCGATAAAATCCCTCATTTTACAAGCAAATCGATTGATTGCCTTCTGCTCTAGGGGATCTATTGCGGTGTACCGGGAGAAAGTGACTTTGGTTATTGTAGCTTACATTGCACTGTAGAGAACCTACTGTTGACGTTATGAAATTATTGTATATATGAATTAAAGATTAAAATGCAAAAGTCAAGTATCATGCTGCAATTGTGCTCTAAACAGAAACATTCATTTCCAACGCGCCATTGTCATATCAAAGAACTTACTGTGGATTTTATATCGCCGATCTTACTGTTTGTGCGGTGATAATTGCTTGAATTTTTTTTTTAAATGATGCAATTGCGTCTTCAACAGAAACATTCATTTTGAATGCACCCTTGTACTATCAAAGAATTTATTGTCGATTTTATATGTCGAGCCATTCGGCTTATGTAGTAATAAAACTTCTCACATGCACTTGTGATGTTAGGCTGTGCAAGGAGTTAATTTTGTTTAAATCACTTATTCTTTCTTTCATCGGAGTTTATCGATTATCGATACTCACCTAATATATTCCGATGCAACCCCTATCTAAGAACAATGCCAGGTACATAAAGTACCTTCGTGGGAAATTTCTTAAAAACCGTTTTCGAGTTCCTAAAGAATGACCCCCCCACACACACGCACAAAGTTCTTTCATATAACTAATCTATATATCTATAAAAGTAAAAATGTCTGTCTGCCTGTCTGTCTGTGTATATTTCCCTACCAAATAACTCTGTCAATTTTCGGTCTACAGACTCGAGATTTGTCATAAGGGGCATTGAGATTTGGGAAACCTTTTTAATAAGTTTTCAGTCAGAGATTTGGCTGTTAAGGAGTCAAAGTTCAACGATTTGACCTTTGAAAATTCTACCAAACTCCTTCGCTAATTTTGGGTCTAAACACTTGAAATTTTTTATATAGTTTACTTGGACATGGATATAACTTAATAATTTGCTTTGAGCCCAAAACAATAAATGCTAAAGAATCATAATTCGGCTCAAAGTTTTTTTTTAATGACCTCTGCGGTCTCTACCAAATTACTCAGTCAATTTTTGTTCTACACATTTGAAATTTTACATAAAGTGTATTCAGATATAGGTCAAGTTTTTAATCGTTTGTTTTTTTTTTCTGAAAATTTGGCTTCCAAAGGGGTCAAAGTTCAGAAGATTTTACCTTTACGATCTCTAGCAAACTATTAAGTCAATTTTGGGTCTAAACATTTGAAATTTTACATATAGGGTATTCAGACATGTAGCAAGATTTTTAATTAGTTTTGAGGCGAAAATTTGGCTGGCAAGAGGTCAAAGTTTACAGAATTGCAATTTTCAGACTCTACCAAACTCCTCTGCCAATTTTTGGTCTAGACACTGGACATTTTAGATGTAGGTTACTTGGACATGAATCAAACATTTTAATTTAATTTGAGTCCAAAACAATTAATGTTAAGGGGTCCAAATTGGGGACAAAGTTTTTTAAACTTTGACGTCTGCAGTCTCTACCAACTTTTCTCTATAGTAGTTAAGGAAGCCTATTATATAGAAAGTACATATTCACGTTTTTTTAATATATACCTATGAACAAAAAGTTATGAACGGTTCATAGGGCCCAAGCAAAGCCGGGCGGAACTGCTAGTAGTA
Source organism: Euprymna scolopes (assembly GCF_053919585.1). Classification (NCBI taxonomy): domain Eukaryota; kingdom Metazoa; phylum Mollusca; class Cephalopoda; order Sepiida; family Sepiolidae; genus Euprymna; species Euprymna scolopes. The sequence goes on along the minus strand of NC_136483.1, from coordinate 112,310,365 downwards.
TATATATATATATATATATATATATATATATATAATATATATATATATATATATATATATATATATATATATATATATATATATATATATATATATATATATATATATGTGTACGAATAAAATATAACTACCAAAAATGTTTTGTTTTGTTTTTTTACAAGGAAGTCACCACTTATCAAGACCCGGGGGCCACTCGTGAATAAGGGTTATTGCACGTACAGTAATCAATGGGATAATATCGTAGTAATCGCTAGTAATGGAGATCTGATAAAGTGTCTTACTTATGGGGGCGGTTAATAAGGAACTTGTTTATCTTGAAGACATCCAAGTTGTAGTCAGGTGGAAAAGAGACAAACGGAAGAGAGTTCCATAGGCGTGCACTTTTAAGAAAAAAATTTTGTTCATGGAATCTATGTTTTGATTTAGGCACAGATAAAGAGTGGGTAAAATTTTTGACAGTGGTTTCAGCAAGACGGGTGTTTTGGGTGAACGATTTGCGAGGAGGGACCAGAGATTGGAGATCAGACGAGCACTTCCCATGGAAATACGATAAAACAACAACAAGCTCGCAACGTCCCTTCTGTGAGAGAGAGGCAGCAGAGAAGAGAAAAAGGCATCCCTCATTAGGCTCATATCCAAAAGACCCAACATAACAAAAGTAAAATATTCTAGTTTTACCTTTTCATTGTCCAATGTCCACAAAGCTCGCTTTAACATTAGACAATGAAAATGATGTTATGTGGACCTGATCTCATCCCAGCTGTGCTATTAAAAAAGTGCTCAGCCGAAGTAGCGCCAGTTCTCTCCAAGCTCTACAAATGGCTTAATGACTCATGCTTTCCGGGCTGTTGAAAAACTTCTTCTGTGGTACCAGTATTCAAGAATTCCGGCGAAAGAACTGACCCATCAAATTATCGCCCCATTAGCCTCCTCCCACTTTTCGCCAAAATATTTGAGACCTTGTCCATCACCTTACAGATACTAAACGTCTGACTGACAAACAATATGGATTTAGACAAGCCCGTTCCACAGCAGACATCCTCACTATAATCTCTGAACGTATATACCATTCACTGGACAAAGCGGGGGAGGACAGAGCGGTAGCTCTAGATATATCTAAGGCTTTTGACAGGGTATGGCATGAGGGTCTCTTCAGGAAAATTAAATCATACGGTATCACTGGTAGAATACTTAACATAATTAAATGCTTATTAGATAAGAGAAAAATCCAGGTTGTCCTCGACGGTCGTACATCTAAAAAATATGATATAAATGCTGGAGTGCCTCATGGGTCTATCCTTTGACTTCTATTGTTCCTAATATTTATTAATGACCTCCCTGACAAAATTGCCTCTGAGATGGGTATATATGCTGATGACACCACACTCTATAACAGGCATGACAGGAAAACAAATGAACACATAACTAAAGAAATGGCAGAAACACTAGAGGATGACCTCCAATCTGTAGTGGAATGGGGACAAAAATGGATGGTCACATTCAATGCTGCCAAGACTAAACTGGTTTCCTTCAATAATTACAAGAAACCTTCTCTGCCACCAATAGCAATGGCCAGTGACTCTTTATCTGAGAGCACATCTTTCAAACTGCTTGGCCTAACGTTTACAGGAAACATGAGTTGGAACAATTACATTGAAAACATTGCCAGGGCCGCTGCGAAGAAGGTAGGTTCTCTCTACCGTGCTAGAAAATTACTGACACCTGAAAGTATTCTGTAGCTTTATAAGGCTACCATTCGCCCATGTATGGAGTATTGCTGTCACATTTGGGCTGGTGCATCTGCTACTAGTCTCTAGCTCCTAGACAAGGTTCAAAAGAGAGTCGCCAATCTGATAGGCCCTGAACTGGCATCTAAGCTTCAGCCTCTGTCCCATCGACGAAACGGTGCATCCCTCTGCCTGTTCTACAAGTATTTTAATGGTGAATGCTCTGGCGAACTGCAGACACTTGTGCCCCCACGACGTAGACACCCTCGACAAACCCGACAAGCAACTAAATCCCACCCTCACGCAGTAGAGATCCCTAGATGTAAAAGATCTTTCTACTCCAGTAGTTTCTTCCCCAGAACCACTAGACTCTGGAATTCCATTCCAAGTCCCTGCTTCCCCAACTGTACTGACATGCAGAAGTTCAAGTGTAACGTGAACTGACATCTTGCTGCCCAAATCCTAACATAGTTCCCCAGTAGTTGCTGCCCCTGATAGTAGCTCCCTTCATCAAAGTGGCAATGTGCCTTGTTTCGGGTGAAAATGTAATTTTAAAAAAATTTTAATATTAAAAAATCTTTCTTCAAAATCTTTGGATTCGGCATTAAATAACCCGAAAAGGGTTGATATGCCGTAAAACAAAAACAACCAACGAACCAAGAAAATAATTTACAAATACATTAATCGTAGTTACTTACCCTTTTATTTAAAACGTAGCAGCTTAATTTTTTTTTTACAAAATTTCACACATATTTCTTTTCATACTAGTTATAAAACAGTAGATGTTAGCTAAAGATGGAGATCGCATATCCAGCTACTGTACTATTACCGCTCGAGAAAGGAGTATAAATTAGTTTAGAATTTTAAATGAAACCTTTATGCTGGACAAGTTCAGGATCGTAACATATAATGTCCGTGGCGTTTTTAACCAGGCCCAATTGACACCCAGAGAAAGCGCAGACATCATGAGTGCACCTGTTAACCCTAACACTGTGAAAACAAATCCCTATCCTTTTTACCTTCTCAAAATGACAGTTAGATACATGACATTATATACATAAAATAATTTTTATAGCATCAATAGTCGGTTCTCTACAGGGCAATGTAAACTGCAATGTATTGTGGGATAAGTCACTGCGGGGATGCATGTGAAGCTTCCTCCCGATGCACCGCGATGGGTCCCTAACTAGAGCAGGCAATCCGATTGAAAAATGGGCGATTTTCCCGATTTAGATGACAATTAAAAACATAGTTTATCATCATTTCATCCCGGTCAATGTTGAATCTCCCTGAAATTTTCATTTAGTTTTGGGCACAGATAGAAAGTGAAGGAATTTGTTGTGCCAATTGTTTGGCCACGGATAGAAAGTGAAGGCGTTTGCTGCAGTTAGACGTGTATTTGTTATGAAAGTTTTACAGTGAGAGGGCATATATTGGAGCTCTGTCGAGCACCAACAATAAAAGTAATAAATAAAGCAATAAAGCATAGACAAACACGCAACAAGGAAGTAGGGAAGCTCCACCCCAGATGTGACAAAAGTACTCCATCTTCTGACGTATTTGACTCTCTTTCAATTTATCCCAATTTAGACTACTCGTTTTGTAGTTGTTTATTCGGACGCCTGCTTGGTATATCTTGCCAGGGTAAAGTGTCCAACATAGAGGTCCTATTCCACACATTTTTTACGGCATATTCGCCTCCTTCAGATAACACACACTGCGCTAGTGCCTCATGTCTACAGCATGGATGGTAGATGCATTTTAAAAGATATCATGTCGTTAACAGTATACTAGTGACTATATATCGGGTACTTAGGTATGTTAATTGTCATCTTTACTTCTCTTCAACTCCTTTATAAGCTAGTGCAGAGAAAATATTTGTGGAGCCTTGTGGGAAAAACAAAGCCAATTAGGTTGCAAATAACTAGAATAGAATTAAT
>NC_136483.1:112249198-112301698 GCF_053919585.1 Euprymna scolopes | reverse complement strand
TGATCAGGACCAGTAGCACAATGAGCAAGTTGCTATCCTATAGTCAACATGAAGTCCCTCGCGTCATAAAAACGATGCCCCTCTCAACTTGTGATGCTCTTTGAATGTATTTTCAGGTTCAGTCAGATTAACCCGCCTCACATCTTCAAAAAGAGATTCAGATGCTTATATTGAGTTGATGTCCACTGTTGACAAGCACTGTATAAAGAAGTTGCTGTGGGGAAACCATACATGTCAGCATACCTCCGATGAGATTTTAAGAATACATCAATTATTGGCCAAGATATGAGGAATTTACTTTCCTTTCTAAAGCAATATGGGATTCTAGATTTCTGGTCCACTCCCTCTGTTGCTTTATTGTTTCGCCAACGCAATAATTGTATTTGTCTGCAAAATACAGAGTAAAAGGGATTTCAATAAGAGGACACCTAATTCTCAACGTGAAGAATGTGATGTCCTTATAAGAATGTTAAAAACCAAAAATGAAAGAATGATAACAAAGAATAAGAAAGAAAATGAACAGATTTTAATACAAATAATTGCGGTTTTTGATAATTATTATTTATATGGTCACTTAAAAATATGGTTTCATCAACAGAATACGAACTATAAACAGAAGGAAAATCATATAGAATAAATATACAATACCATGAACTTTTATATACAAAAATATACTGTTAAGTAACATTTCCTTTTAAAATTTACTGCAAAAAAAAAAGAAATATGTATACATTAAAAGAATGTCGAATGCATTGTAGTTTTCAGTATGAGCGCGAGATATTATATTATACAATGATGAAGTCTCTTTGTGAATTTTTGTGATGTTTTGTAGGTCATAAAATCATGCTCTCGTGTTCAAAAACAATTGTTAGTTAATAATAAAGTGGTTGGTATTACAAATAACACATTCTCTGTCATCTACACGTGTCCTCGAAATTCAATATTAACATCAAATATCTTAGATTTTAATTTATGTGACTTCTACATTATGTTATTATCATTTTCTTATTTCTTTTATATTTTTATATTTCTATAAATACTTTTTTATTTTTTTAGAATTTGTTATTTTATCGTTTTATCACCTATCATCTAAATATACTATTGTTTTGATATTTTTAGTCTTAGTTTATATATATATATGTGTGTGTTTGCGTGTGTGTGTGTGTGTGTGTATGTATGTATGTATGTATGTATGTATGCATGTGTGTGTGTATGTATGTATGTATGCATGTATGTATGTATGCATGTGTGTGTGTGTATTATTGTGATCTTTTTATTTTTATTATCTTTATTATTCTATTAAACCATTATTTTATCATCACTTTATTAATTTATTTTTTATAAATATAGAATTTTATAAGGAGATGTAAATTTTGTCTAGATTTGCAATATTTACTTCGAATAGGCAGAAATAACAATGAATCTGGTTGGTTAGCTAGCTAAATTTAACACTACGTAGATATATAAAAAGAAACATCTGGTAACATGAATTCCATTCATTTTAGCTTGACGAGTTCGAAATGCTGAAAATTTAATGTACCTATTTACTATGCCTCCCCACGGGACAGAGTTAGACACCAGGGTCGTTTTTTAACGTGGAGAAAAGGTACAAAAATAAAAATTGTCTCAGTCGTGAAGGATTTCTCCTCCACCGAAAGAGAACAAGAAATAGAAGTGCAGCATCTGAAGAACAGATACTACACTTTGATCTTGTCCCGAAGGCCAAGTAATGTAGCTTAATTGGCATATTTTCATAACTTACTATATCTATATAATTATAAAACTCTGTGAATTGTGATTCCACTGAAACATGTATGCACATATGTAACCAATAATGTTTGTATAATAAACAAACTATATACCAGCTCTGTCCTGCATTGAGCACTCTTTAATAACTATGCAAGTTTCATTATATTTGCGTCAAGGAAATCAATCGATACAACCATTATATATATATATATATATATATATATATATATATATATATATATATATATATAAATTTAAAGGAGATTAGAACAATAGTCTAAAGAGCTAAGTGTATTTTAATGTAACAGTGAAATTACTAGTTTAATTAAAATACAGGAAATAGAAAGTGCTCGTTGTAATTTAGATATATAATAAGCTCGATAGTTAAATGTCCTAGAGCTAATTCAATATTAAGTAATGTGATTTATAATTTAAAAATTTAAAAAGATTTTTAAAATTTAAAAATCAAATTTTAATTAAATTAAAAATCAGTTTCATAAGAAGGAACAACAACAAAATCAATTATCTGTACGATCGTTTCGGAAATCCGTGCTTTTTATTGTGGTATGCATGAAGTTATGTAGAACAATTATATATAGTTTTTTTGGTAAGCACGGTCTCCTCATCAGCAAATTTAGGAGGATTTTTATTGAATTTAAAAGACACCATAAATAAACCTAGCATTAAAAGTAAGGCAGATGAATCTGAAAAAATTGAAATAAAAGGTTTAGATTTAAAATTTATAAGAAAATTAATATGGGTTAGAGATAGAAATGAGTAGAAAAAATATATATTTTTGAATTTACATAATAAATTTGATTTAAAAATATATAGAGATAATTTTTTGATTTTTAAATTTAAAAAATTTTTTTTAATTTTTAAATTATAAATCACATTACTTAATATTGAATTAGCTCTAGGACATTTAACTATCGAGCTTATTATATATCTAAATTACAACGAGCACTTTCTATTTTCTGTATTTTAATTAAACTAGTAATTTCACTGTTACATTAAAATACACTTAGCTCTTTAGACTATTGTTCTAATCTCCTTTAAATTATTAGCTCCCTATAACAGGTTGAGTTTATATACGTAATTGTAGATATGTTTCATAAGAAGGACTTGCAATTATCAACTAAATGCATCCCCATACCCCCTAAAGACACCTTTATAACCAGCTTAATTACAAGTATAAATACATTTATAAGGAACTTGAGATGGAAAGCCTACCATTTTGATAATTACCAAAATGAAACCACAGAACCAATACACCACCAACCTGGAGAAATAAAAGAAACCATCCTCAGACAAGACAATGAAGAAAGAAAAACAGCGAAATACTACAGACTAAAAACATACAAAAACCCTAAGAGAAACATAGACACTGAAAATTTTGAAAATGACTTAATCAACCTGATTAAAAATATTAAATTTAAGAAAAATAAAAAATATATCACTCCAACACTTAAAAAAATAAATAAATTTTCAAAATCTATTTCTATAAGCCACCAAAATAAACTCATAGTACCGGCAGATAAAACTGGAAATTTCTACACAATGGACTATATACAATATAAAAATCTAATATATAAAGAACTTAATAAAAATTATAAAACTACTAATAAATCAGCACTAAATAAAATAAATAATGATGCAAAAAACATTTTAACTAAACTTAAAATAGATAAATACACAGAAATAACGGTACCAGGTACCCCGAGATTTACTTTAAAAGACCACAAACACAGCTTCAATATTAACCCTACTATTAGACTCATTTGCCCCTCGAAATCAGATATAGGACTGGTTAGTAAAAACATATTAGATAGAATTATCCCCAAAATTAAATCCATAATAAAATACCCACTATGGCAATCTTCCAACCAAGTAATCGACTGGTTTTCTTATATTCAAAATAAAAATAATATTAAATTTCTTTCTTTTGACATTGAATCATATTACCAATCTATATCACCTATCCTACTTAATAAATCTCTATTAATGGCACGAAAATTAACTAATATAACTCAAGACGAAACTAAACTAATACTTATAGCTAGACAGTCTTTAATAACATTTGATAATAAATATTGGACCAGGAAAAATACCCCTAACCACTTCAACATTTTAATGGGATCGACGGACTCGACTCAGGTCACTGATCTAGTTGGCCTTTTCCTTTTAAATGAAATACATTGTATACTCCATAAACAATTCAAACTTGAAGGAGGGCTATATAGAGATGATGCACTTTTCATAACGAATTCTACTAATAAAAATTATGAAAAAGCAATTAAAGCTCTACATAAATTATTTAAAAATTATGGACTTAGTATAAAAATCGACCCTAATAAAAAAATTGTTAATTTCTTAGACATAACCTTAAATCTTGAAAATTCTACCTTTGAACCATACCATAAACCTAACCAATCACTTCTATATGTCCACAATCAATCAAACCACCCTAAATGAATATTAAAATCAATAGTTCCCAATATCGCTTTAAGAATTTCTAGACTGTCTTCTACTAAATCAATATTTACCAAAAATGAAAAATACTATAATGAAGCCCTTAAAAACTCTGGATATAATTCACAAATTAAATTCATAAATGAAAATGATAGAAACATAAACTGCATTAAAAATAAACCTATTAAGAGCGTAATAACATATAATATGCAATGTCTTCCCGTATACGAGTTAAGAAAAATAACCAAGAGACAAAAAAAAGATAAAACCAAACTACAAATATTAGATAATAATACAAATAAACAGCAAACTAAAACCCGTAAACGTAAGAATAGACACAAGGAGATCCTATGGTTCAACCCCCCGTATTCCAAAAACCTAGAAACAAACATAGCCAGAGAATTTTTTAAAATATTAGATAAGAACTTTAAAGCCCCCATAGATATAATAAAATTTTCAATAAGAACACAATTAAAGTCTCTTACTCTACTATGCCTAACCTTCATCAGAAAATAATTAGCTCTAATAATAATAAAATTAATAAACTACAAAATACAACTATACTAAATACATCGGACTGTAACTGTAGAAGAAAAAATAAATGTCCCCTACAAGGCTCATGTAAAATTAAAAATGTTATCTATAGCTGCACAGTATCAAAAACTCCAAATCTACAAGAACCTATTTACAGCCACAACTCAACTACCAGATTAAATAATAACACCAACTTAAATCAATCTACCGATCAATTACTAATCAACCCACCACATAATAATCCAACAATAGACCTAACGGAAAATAATCACAATAATCAAGAGGTAATATATATTGGTTCCACATCTGGCCTAATAAAACATAGAATTTCAACGCACAAACATTCTTTTAAAAATAACTCTCTATCAAACCAAACTACTCTATCCAACTATATTTGGCAACTAAAAAATAGCAATATTTCTTTCGACTTAAAATGGCAAATAATTGAGACTTGCAAATCATATAAACCAGGAGATAAATTTTGTGCACTATGTACAAAAGAGACCCTAAAAATTTTAAAATATGGAGATATAAAAAGTACAACCAAACTATTAAATTCAAGACACGAGCTTCTGACATGTAATCATAAACGTTGGTTTAAATTTAATAAATATAAACCACCTTAAATCATTAAAAATTACTCATTAGTAAAAATAGATTACAATTATTTTTTTTTAATAAATTAAGTTAGACCAATTACCTCCCTTAGACCCGTAAAACAAATAATAAATAAAGTCAATAACACATGACAATTATCTCCCCTTAAAAACTTGTAAAATAAATATTCTCTCTATATATATAAACTGTAGCGTCTTTAAATCAAAAATACGCTAACGGAAACAATTTATTGCACGATCGTCGCCCTTTTAAAATTCATCATTCAATAAAATAAAAAGCTATAGCAAACATCTAAATGACTACTTTAAACACAGTTCCTGATTTCAAAAAAAGAAAAACTAAAAGGTAACTATCTCTATATATTTTTAAATCAAATTTATTATGTAAATTCAAAAATATATATTTTTTCTACTCATTTCTAACTCTAACGCATATTAATTTTCTTATAAATTTTAAATACAAACCTTTTATTTCAATTTTTTCAGATTCATCTGCCTTACTTTTAATGCTAGGTTTATTTATGGTGTCTTTTAAATTCAATAAAAATCCTCCTAAATTTGCTGATGAGGAGACAGTGCTTACCAAAAAAACTATATATAATTGTTCTACATAACTTCATGTATACCACAATAAAAAGCACGGATTTCCGAAACGATCGTACAGATAATTGATTTTGTTGTTGTTCCTTCTTATGAAACTGATTTTTAATTTAATTAAAATTTGATTTTTAAATTTTAAAAATCTTTTTAAATTTTTAAATTATAAATCACATTACTTAATATATATATATATATATATATATATATATATATATATATATATATATATATATCGTTCCTAATAAATCCCACGCTAGACGCCGCATCCCCACTATGTTACTTAGCATCTTCTGATGAGAAGCATTAGGCTTCGAAATGCCTTGGCATAAAGAGTCCCTTTTATCCCCCAACTAACTGTCTGTATTCCCTTATTGAATAAATGAACCAATCTATATTTACCAATATATAGTTTTTGTGACTTCATTCCCTTTCCTATTTGTTCTCTTATAGAAGCTCCAAGGATACTTGTTGAGCTTTATATTGTCCAGATAAGCCTTCTCTTAGAATTGAGCTCACTCTTCTTCTAACCTACTGTGTGTGTGCGCGTGTGTGTGTGTATATATATGTGTGTGTGTGTGTGTGTGTGTGTGTGTGTGTGTGTGTGTGTGTGTGTGTGTGTGTGTGTGTGTGTGTGTGTGTGTGTGTGTGTATTTGGTCCAAGTGGGCGATATGTTTTGTAAGGGGAGAACATGAATAAAAAATATAAGAACAAGGGCAAAACTATTTGTTTCGGCAAATGTTTCCTGCTCCTCTGTATTTTAACTCACTGCTGCTCCCTACTTTTAATCTCTCTCTCTCTCTCTCTCTCTCTCTCTCTCTCTCTCTCTCTCTCACACACACACACACACACACACACACTAACACACACTTATACTCTCTCTAACCCTACTTCCCTCGCTTTTCAGTTTCGTGTCTATTTCTCTTTACCGCACGCAATCCTCCTCCAAGGACAGAGTCGTCTCCCTTCTGCCCTTCCTTAACAGCTGTTCCACCCACCGCCCAATATCCCTGAAAACATCAAACGGAATAAACTGACAACAGACCTTCCATAATTCGTCTGTCAAAGTTAATGGATGTTTCTGTATAGCGACGGCCAGGACACCAGCCTCGTTCACGTCACGAGCATGCACATTAAGGCATGAGAAAGGGAATGAAAACGTCGGTATTGCGACAAAGGGAGGCTTAAAACAAAAACGCTGCCAGAACTGCTCGCGCCAAAAGCTAACCGTGGACATGCACACGCGCCAAAACATGATGTATGAATAATACTTTTTGCATGCAACCGAGATGAATCCGTTTTTTTGTTTGTTTGTTTGTTTTTGTTTTTTTTTTTTTGGCTATTTGGATCCACCTTATTTTTTTTTTTTTTTTACTCTTTTTCACCTCAAGCAAGACGTATTGCCATTTGTTCGTAAGGGGCCACTATTTGGGATCATGTCTAACAAGGAGCTGAGTAGTAAAATATTTGTTCACATTACATTTAAACTTCTGAATCTCTGTACGATCAAGGAAGCAGGAAACGGAAACGGAATTCTAAATTATTGCAGTTCGAAAGAATAAACTATTAGCGTAGAAGGGACCTCAGCAGTGAAGGAGGGTGATGTTGCTCTTTGTAAGGTTGTTTATACGGCACAATCACGTTGACACATCGGTTCTCGCCAGATCACCGAAGTTAAGCAACGTTTTGCCTGGCCAGTATCAGGTGGATGACTATTTGGAAAGGCGAGGCGCTGTATGTATTGCTAGGTAAAATAACAGGTTGAAAAACTCGCGCGGTCTGTCCTTCTCTCGAGGGTAGATGGGATTCTCTTAAGCCGTGGTAGGCACCTCATCTAGTGATAGCGAAGCATCAAGTATTCAGCTATCGACAAGATTTGAATTACACTACAAACTCGTGTAGTGAGTTCAATTTCGGCTACGGCCGCGCTGGACTGATGAAAGGTTGTTTGGCAGTATGTACATCGAGCGGGGGAATAAGTGCAGTGAGTCCATCAGAGCAAATTTCATTAAAATCATTGGAAAACAGGCACCGAGACGTAACATTGCGGCGATGGGACAGAAGTTAGAACTTGGCCGATAGTGTGGGGTGTATTTGATTGGAAGCTCTTTTCTAGGCCCTGTCTACGAGTGGATACTAGTGGTAGATGCACCAGGCCAGATGTAGAAACAATACTCAGCGCATGGGTGAATTGTGGGTTTGTGGAAGGATAGAATAAAATTCGAAGAACGAATTCCTTTTTGACCGGGTAATGTTTTTATTTAATTTATTGCATTTATTGTATTTTGTGGGCAAAGATACCTCATGATATTTAACTTGAAATACAAAAATATATACTGAAAGAAATAGACATATATGTTTTCAAATATTGTTTTGAAGTTGAATGGTATATTACAAATTTTAAGACCAAATGAACAATTTGTATTATTTTTAATATTCGTTCTACTGTTCTAATTTTGAGGGTTATTCGAATAGCGTTTCGGCCGATGTAATCTCCGACCTTCTTCGGGTATAAATTGTACCTATTTACTATGCCTCCCCACGGGACAGAGTTAGACACCAGGGTCGTTTTTAACGTGGAGAAAAGGTACAAAAATAAAAATTGTCTCAGTCGTGAAGGATTTCTCCTCCACCGAAAGAGAACAAGAAATGGAAGTGCAGCATCTGAAGAACAGATAATACACTTTGATCTTGACCAAAAGTTTTCTGTCGAACTTGAAAATTTGCACTGAATTTCGAACGGAACGCTGGGGTAGCATGTTCTCGTTCCATCAGTCTTCCGTAGAAAGTAATTCGCAATTTTCTTCTTCGTATCTGAGATTTGAGCTTGAAATTTCCAGAAGACTTGGATTTTCCTAGTACTTTATCCGTTGAGTCACGAATCCTTGTAGTCACTAGATTAAACAAAAGATTCCGTAAAAAAATTCCCTGCATATTCTTCAATTCGACAAAATAATTCCCAAGTTCGACAAAGTACGCCTGAAGAACGTTACATCGGCCGAAACGTTGTGAGAATAACACTCAAGATGAGAACAGTAAGGCGAATAATAAAAATATTACACTCAATCCTCATTTAAAAAATTCGAAGAAAAAAATGAACAATTCATGATAAAGTAATTAATTTTTTAAGCTTTGAACTTAGATTACGAAAAAAACAAAATAAGGACCTGTGGTGAAATGGTTAGAGTACTTGGAAAAATCAGTTGCAAAAGTTATATTCTCATAAAGACTGAAGGTTAAATCCTCCGTGTGGACGACTGAAAAATAACAATTGCGAATTACTCTACCCAGTCATGGCTGACGGAACGAGAGCTTGCTACCCCCCGTAAAGTAAATAAAGGGCTCCGTCCGAAATTCCGTTCAAATTCCCGACTTCAATAAAAACATTCCAGAGTTCGACAAGATACACCTGAAGAAGGTCGGAGGTTACATCGACCGAAACGTTGTGGAAATGACACCCAAGATGAGGATAGTAGTCTGATGAATCCAAATAATACGAATAAACGAAAAAGTGATGATCTTCTCATTATTTAAAGCACGAAGCCACGTGACCACATTCATTTCTTTCAAACCATTCTCGAATGCGTAGGTTTTAAAACGAATAAGTTAAATCGTGTTAAAAAATCATATTGTTAAATTGGTTTTCAAATTTCTAAAATAAGTTTCGCATTTTTCTTTAATGCAAATAGTCTCTATTATTATATAAAAGGGACTCTGTGTGTGCGTGTGTATATCTGTGTGTGTGTCTATGTGTGAGTTCGTTCCTTATGTACTCAAAAACGGTTGGTACGATGTTTATGAAGTTCCACACGAAGGTACTTTATGTGCCTGGCAGTGTTATCAGGTTTTGTGTCGGAATGTCTTCGATAAATATCGATAATCGATAATCGAAACAATCAGATGAAAGAAGGAACAGGCGATTTTAACCAAAGTTTACACCTTACACAGCCTAACATCACAAGTGCATTTGAGAAGTTTTATTACTACATAAGCCGAATGGCTCGACATATAAAATCAACGGTACGTTCTTTGATATGATAGGGCCACGTTCAAAAAGAATGTTTCTGTTTAAAGAAAAATTGAAGCATAATACTTTTTTTTCTCATTTTAAACTTAAATTGAAGCCATTATTGCCACACAAGCAGTAAAGCCAGGCATATAACATCAACAGCAAGCTTTTTTATATGGCAGAGGCGCGTCCAAAATGAATTTTTATGTTTAGAGCACAATTGAACCATTATACATGACTTTTGCATCTTGAACTTTAAGTCAAGTCATTATATATATCTATATAATTATAAAACTCGAATGACCTTGTAACGAGTGATGTAACCCACTTTCCGGTTTACGACATCCGGTTGTGCATGCGCGCATAAGCATTAACACATAACAACGTAAACAAATAAACACAATTCACTTCTTTTGCAGATTTTGACCTGCGCACTGAAATATTGACGTTATTATTTCGAATTATTATTTAACATGGGAAGAGTGGGGGTGTTCTGCAACTATTCCTTATTACAACTATACTGGCGCTATTTTCTTACAACTAAACAACTTTAACCCGCTGACAAACATAAGAACAATTGTAGTAAAGCCAATACTACTACTACTAATAATACTACTCTCTATCCGCCCCTTTTCCTTCCTTCTTTCTTTTTTTATTTTTTGTTTACATTTCTAGATACAAAATAGTTGTGTGAGACCGGTGAATTTGTTGACACATTTACTAATCTGTTTCAATATTAGTTTTATTTTATTTTATTTCTTTAGGTTTTATTTTTTTGCTTCAGATTTTATTAATTTTTTTTTTTTTAGATTTTAAGATTCCATAACTTGGTTGAAGGATTCCAATATGAGTTTTTCATTCTTATATTTCTCATCAGTAGGTTTATGTGCGTTTTAAATGACTTTCGTTGGCGTTCGATTCGTAGGAATATCATATTTAATTTTTGATTGTTGAGCGATTATTCGGAAAAATAGGTAACAAGAATAGGGAGGATTTATTTTTTTCATGTTGGAGTGATCTGTCCGTGATTTTTCATTTTAATATACTTTCATAGAAATGTTTCTGTTATGTCAAAACAAAACTATTTTCTTTACGTCACAAGTGTCACGCTCATACATGAATTCCATAGCTAATATAACATACTGACCCAACGGGTCACGGGTAGTCTAGTATATATATATATATATATATATATATATATATATATATATATAATTATAAAATCAACAGTAGTTTCTCTACAATGAAATGTAGACTACAATGTATTGAGGACTAAATCACTACTACAGCAAGCAATCAATGGATTTGTTTGAAAAAAGTTCGGCGATTTCACAGATTTTGATGACAATCAAAATATGGGAGTGTGAAACTTTCGTAGAGTAGTATTTAATCCCGGACAACGCCGGGTCTCCCTGCTAGCTATTTATATTCTCATCTCCAATATATATGGTAACATGGAAACAAACTTCTCAAACGAAATCAAGCCGAATCGAGACAGCAGACCTCGGACTTTATACTTGCGATGTGCTTTCAAAGACAGCTTTGTAACAATGTGAAACAGTAAAACAATAATAAATTTTAAATAAATTATATATATATATATATATATATATATATATATATATATATATATATATATATATATATGGAGAGAGGGAGAAAGAGAGAGAGAGGGGGGAGAGGGAAGGGGGAGAAAGGTGGCAGATTATTAGATTTTACAAAACTAACTAGGAAAACTTAACAAATATCATTAAAAAAAAATAAACCAAAAACTATGAAACCCAATGAATTTGAATCAACTACATACAGCGCTCAATTCAAATGTTCGCACGTTATTGTCTTAACACGCATGTAGGCTGCGCGCCAAATTTTATGTTTGAAAGATAACAGAAAATATGCAGGTATTGTTACTTTCTTAATATTGTATAAATATTTTCTGTGAAATGTTGACTGCCTTTTAACATTAGTAAGTAGTTTCCAATTAATTATACTTGATACATCCTTGAATCAGAAACAACCAAATGAGCACACTTGAATCGATAGTGTTTTTTCTTATTTCGTTTATTTCGAACTGCATTATAAACAACACATTTCCATTGGTCGGTTTTTTTTAACGCATTGTTTATGTTTTTTAAACTTTAGAGATTTATACATTTTTAAATTTTAAAAAAATTTTACAAATTATATTAAACAAAAGTTATAAATATATAACCTTTCTTATTTTATTTTTTATGTTAGTAATCTTTAATCTCTCAATTTTTAAAACAAACATTTTGTGTAACAAATCTGAGAAGGCAAATTCCTTTTTTTTTTAAGTATTCAAGCGAAACTATAAGGGAACGGTGTCATGACAAATTTTTCATTTTCGTCGTTTCTGATTCTGGATTAATCTATTTCTATGGTTTACTTGAGGAATAGTTAGAGTATGACTAATGCATTTGCCGTGAGTGAAAAATATGGGAATGGGATTGTTTGTAGTTTTACTATTAGATTTAAGAAGTTGTTGTCTATCTGTGGGTGCTGTTTCGTCAAAAACTTATTTAATGCGTTTAATATAGAGTCGTACCTCTGGGATAACTGTTGTGTTAATTTATTGATGTGCTTGATGTTATTTGGAAGTAAATAATGTTATTCTGGTTGCGGATTCTTATATCTAAAATAGTAAACAGAAATCGTATTATTTAAATTCATCGGACTACTGCTCTTATCTCGAGTGTGGTTGTCACAACGTTTCGGTCGATGAAACCTCCGACCTTCTTCAGGTCTATCTTGTCAAACCGGGGAATGTTTCTGTCAAACTCAGGAATTTGGATAAATTTTCAAAATGGGGCCCTTTATTTACTTCATGGGGGTAGCATGCTATTGTTCCGTCAGCCATGACTGGATAGAGGTCATAAGTAATTTGCAATTGTATTTTTTGGTCGCCCACACTGAGAATTGAACGTTCAATTTTCAGGAGAAAATCACTTTTACAATTAATTTTTCCAAGTACTCTTACCACTGCGCCACAGATCATTGCGGATGATTTTAGTACGAATTTTAGGAGCCTTAATCCTATTTTTTATTTCTAATTGTAAATATTGTTATTTATTACTAATTATTATTACTATATATTACTGTATATATATATATATATATATATATATATATATATATATATATTTACTTCTTACTGTATATACTATTAATTATCTATGATTAACGATTCCCATATCGTATTAAATTCTATAGTAGGTCTACTTAGTAATCGGAAAACACACGCTCAGGAGGAGAACAACAGTCCGATGAATCCAAATACAGTAGAACCCCGGGAAATGGCATTGCAAATTAGTAATAAAATACAATACATTATAAAATACACATGTATATGATAAAATAATATCATAAATAACACCGTAAGGTGGGGAAACACCGTTACCTGAGCCCAGAAAAGCATCGTATTCCACATCGTAGCCTGAAAAAACGTATCCTAAGGCCACCTTATCCTGGGGTTCTATTGTAATACGAATAACCAATCCTTATCTCAGAAATTCAGAAACATTAAATACAAGTGAATTTTCAGCATGAAAAAAATTAATTATTGGCGAAATTAATTAGATTCTTTAATTTTTATACCTGCATGTAATGTTGGTTATTGTATTGAAAATTAAGGAAAATGAACCGAAGTTTAATTTTATTAAAAACAAGTGAGTGCACAGTAAAAAGAGGCATAAAAAATGACTAAGTTCAGTATTTGTGCCCCCCACCATTTAGTCCCAAAAGTCCCCAGTAAAAAAGGCCAATGAAAATGAACAAACGGTGCAGTTTTAGGCCTTAACATATGTAAATTTCAGTCCTGTATCATGCAAAAAAAGAAAATCCCTAAGGTCTTAACATATTTAAATTTGAGCTCAGCACCATGCAACTGCTAAATAGACATACACAGACAATTTTGGACAAATATGGTAAAATAGTTCCAAAAATAGAGTGTTTTTGTTAGCCCTAAAAGAGCTCCAGGGGCACACCCAAGAGTTATCGCGAAGTATAGATAAACAAAATTATATAGAAATCAGTTAGTTACAACTTTTCAGAAAGTTTTATAAAAATCCAAGGCATCAATTTTTTTTTTTTTTAATAAGCACAAAAATGTCAATTTTAGCCATTTTAACCTGAAAGGCACCACTACGGGGTGCGCTAACGGAGTTTTCCCGAAAAATCGGTTCTAGTACTTTTTTACTCATATCATGTTTAATGTTTGTGCAAAATTTCAAAACATACCAAGGCATAGTAATTGAGAAAGTGCGGACAGACAGGGGACCAACAAAGAAATCAAAATTCAAGAGAACAAAACAAAGAATTGGCTAGTTTAAATAAAATATGATATCCCGAAGAATCTTTGAAGTTGAAGAAGTGCATAAAAGTTTATTAGACTCGAAGGGGATAAGATTATTTGGAAGGAGAGGGTGGCATTGGGTTTTTTGATCAAAACAAATTGTTCATGACATCTGCCCCGTTGCTTTTCAGACAACCGCATGCATCCAACATGCGTGTGTGATAGGGGGGGATGTCATTAGATCTGTCCTATTACTATTACTAGTACGTGTGTTTAATAAACCGTATGTGAATGGAAACATAGATTTATGACAGGAGAAATTGAGTTTTAGGCAGATCGTCTTCAGAGAGGGTGTCTTTTGAGCGAAAAAAAAAACCCTGTGCATAAAAGGGAGAAAGAGAGGGTGTATGTAAGAGGGAGAAATATTATCAATGTAAGAAAGAGAGGAGTAACATTTGTTCTTCTGAGAAAGATAACGAGAGAAAGTGTACTTGAGTGAGTGTCGGGAGAAAGAGAGGGAGCGAAGAGCATATTTTTTAGCGAGCGGGAAGATGTGCACACGTTTGTGAGAGAGTGGCATGTGAATTTACATGCATTTTTTTAATGAGAAACTTCCTTGAGAGAGACAGAGAAACAAAGAAACAGAGAGTAGGGACAATGTGATTTTAGCGAGAAAACATATGTGAGAGAATTTATATATGCCAGAAAAGGAAAAAGAAAGAGAGAGAGAGAGAACTGAAGAAATTGGGTTTGATTGAGATAGGGGACATAATCTTTTCTTACAACAGAAGAGAGAGAGGGAAATAGTGTGTGTGTGTGTGTGTGTGTGTGTGTGTGTGTGTGTGTTTTTGAAAGAGAAGGAAGGCAGATAGAAAGAAACATATAAAAAGTGCTCTTTCGAGATAGAGCGATAGAGATTTTGTGTATGAAAGTTTGTGTAAGAGTTTGTCTTTATGAACGAAAAAAAATGGATGTATATGTGTAAGAGATAGTGTGTCTCCGTGAGGGCGAGTAAAGGGGAAAATGTGTGTGAGAGAGAGAGAGAGAGATGAGGGGTTAGAGGGATAGAGAGCTGCGAGATAGAAAATAAATAGACACATAAACAGCGACAAAAGAAGTGTTAAAATATCACAGGATGAATAAGAAAACGCAGCTGGCACGGACGAGACAGGTAACCACGCAGCCGCGGGTACCTACCTCAGCAAGATGCAGCCAATTGTTCAAGCTAAGACAATAACACAATGCGTACTTTATTCACTATTTAAAAGAAATTGTAGTTTCTAGGCTTTTAAAGTCATTTTTTCTGAATTGTTGGCGAGGGATGTAGACTAACAAAGTAAAAACGATGCTTTGATTAACTCTACAACAGCCAAGTTAGACACAAGGCCAGTATATTGGAGAAATCATGCTTACTTTGGGATTACTAAATGGGAGCAGTCCTGATGGATACAGCATTATTTATGATTAGACCCATAATGATTTCCCGCTAAAGATATAGACCATAAACTCCACTATTCTAAACGAGAACGTAATCCCTGGGAAGATGTCTATTTAAGACTAACGAAAAAAAAATTGACCGAAGGCAAAAAAAAAAAAAAAATGCAGATAACTTATTCTTTGGCATTTCATATGTATCTTCGTGAAAATGAATAAAATTGATCCAAGTTACTATAAGGGATAATGTAAAACTTCTCGTTAGCTAATATCGTTTACTAAAACGTGAAAGGTTTCCTTCCTCTTGACTCGTGCTTATGACCAGGGCTATTACAACAGAACATTCTTATTGTTTTGACTTTCGGGTCTATATCCGACACAATTAGACACAGTTAATCAACCGAGAACCACATCACTCTATATAAAAACATATAAGATATCAATGGACAAAAAAAATGGAAAGAATATGCTGTTGTCCTACTTATGATATAGCAGCCGTTGAGCCAATAAAAAGTAACTAGAATTTTCTTTAACTTAAGCGTATATTGCTGTGCACTCTTGAAAATGTAAACATATGAAATAATCGCTGTGTCAAGTTGGTAAAAATTCCTTTAATTTTATTATATCATTAATTTCTCAATTTAAACATTATTTTGATTTTATTATATATTAGAAACTCTACGTCGGTGAGGATTGAGTTGGTTAGTTTGAATTTAAATAAGGGTCACATTGAGTGCATGGTAACCAAGAGGCTCTTGGTTATATTTATATATATATATATATATATATATATATATATATATATATATATATATATATATACTTTTTTATTATTTCATTTTTTCAGCTTTAAAAAATGTTGAAATTTTTATGGATCTATATTTATTTTGTTTAGTTTTCGTAACATGAAATATAGGGGGTAGAATACATAAAAAATGTTCCTCTAATATATTTAACGAAACCTACTTTTATTTTTAATAATGGACAAATATCGAAAATTGCAGGAAAATATGACTATTATTGGATTTTGGCTAGATTTTTTAAAACGTGTATGTTTAGGGCTTCAAAAACATCACTACATAAGAACGTTGTTTTAAATCGTTGATAATTTAAACACGATTTTAGTCTGGAATATTCATTATTTTTGTATGCTGTAAAAAATTTGAAAAAGTATTAGCAGTTTATTTGACGCTTCTCCTTTTAAATGCTAAAAGAGTTAGGATGATAATATTAAATTAAATTACAGTTACACCGTGTTGCATACAGAGGGCTTGGAGGTACCTACCGAACCGAAATACATTTTGTTTTAGAAAAATATCATGATGAAAAAAAGAAAAAAAGAATAGTTAAATTACAATATTGATTTATCAGATTAATTGCGATCGATGAAGAACTAAAGAAAATCCAACAAGATTTTATATACATACTAGACTACGCGTGACCCGTTGGGTCAGTATGTTATATGAGCTATGGAAGTCGTGTATGAGCGTGACACTTGTGATGTAAAGAAAATAGTTTTTTTTTTTTGACATAACAGAAACATTTCTATGAAAGTATATCAAAATGAAAAATCACGGGCGGATCACTTAAACATGAAAAAAAAAATCCTCCCTATCCGTGTAAAGTTACCTATTTTTCCGAATAATCGCTCAACAATCAAAAATTAAACATGATTTTCCTACGAATCGAACGCCGACGAAAGTCATTTAGCAGCAAAAACGCACGTGGCCCTACTGATAAGAAATATAAGAATGAAAAACCCATATTGGAATCCTTCAACCATGTTATAGAAACTAAAAATCTAAAAAAAAAAAAAAAAATTAATAAAACCTGAAGCAAAAAAATAAAACCTAAATAAATAAAATAAAATAAAACTAATGATGAAACAGATTAGTAAATGTGTCAACAAATTCACCGTTCTCACACAACTATTTTGTATCTAGAAATGTAAACAAAAAAATAAAAAAGAAGGAAGGAAGGAAAGAAAAGGGACGGATAGATTAGTAGTAGTAGTAGTAGTAGTAGTAGTAGTAGTAGTAGTAGTAGTAGTATTGGCTTTACTACAATTGTTCTTATGTTTGTCAACAGGTTAAAGTTGTTGAGTTGTAAGAAAATAGCGACTATATAGTTGTAATAAAGAATACTTGCAAAACGCGCCCACTCTTCCCATGTTAAATAATAATTTCGAAATAATAACGTTAATATTTCAGTGCATAGGTCAAAATCTGCAAAAGAAGCGATTTGTGTTCATTTGTTTACGTTGTTATGGGTTAATGTTTATGCGTGCATGCGCATCTGGATGTCGTAAATCGGAAAATGGATTACGTCACTCGTTATAAGGTCATTTGAGTTTTATAATTATATAAATTAGATTAGTAGAATATTTGCTTTTGTTAGTAGATTCTGATACATATACGCGCGACGTTCCAAAATTAATACCTCCTATTTTTATTTCGCTCAGAAGGGATCGCAAATTGAATTATGATGACTGAACTTATGCCTCCATGACCTGAAAGTTCCATGTCTATGATGTAGATATTGACGGTGTGACCTTCTAAAAAAAGCAAACTCCGTCATGAACATCCATAGGACGCGGAAAGGCGCCATGCAGAAAAAATTGAACCAATCAGCATTCAACGGTGCCTGTGATGTAGTTAATATATATATATATATATATATATATATATATATATATATATATATATATATATATATATATTTAAATGGAAGTAACCACTTATCAACCAAGGCCCGGAAGCCACTCGGGGATAATAATTATATATATATATATATATATATATATATATATATATATATATATATATATATAAATTAAATAATTATATATATATATATATATATATATATATTAGTGATGGGACGATTCCAATATTCTTCCCGATTCCGATACAATTATCGATTCCGTACTAAAGTCCCGATTCCGATACAATTACCGATTCTGATTTTGATTCTTTATGAATCTCTAACTATTTAACCATAAAAGTGTCCCGATTACTGTAAAAGCACTTCTTAAATGTGCCTATATTTTCTCAAACGTAAAAACACACTTCTTGAGATTTTAGTCTTACTGGAAGTTTAAATCAATAAAAAAAAAAGATAATTTAAGGAATCGACTTTAGCATCGAAAAATAGGCTCAAATCTTTTCCGAATCCGATACTACAAAAAGCTCCGATTTTAGGGGTATCGGAATCGGTATCGAAATCAGAAAAATTGATGCCTATTTTCCGATGCCAAAGCGATTCTTTTCATTGTCTTTTTTATCTGATTCTGTTTTGTTTTGTTTTTTTTACATGAGTGTCACCACTTATCAAGGCCCAGAGGCCACTCGAGGATAAGGGTTAATAGGTATACATTAGTCATTGTGATTTTAGCATAGTAAACAGTGGGACTTTTGTAACTTGGATTACTTAGGGGGACGATTCAATTAGAACTTGTTCAGATTGGACTTTTTCTTTTTTCGTTTTTTTTTTCATAGGTATCAACACATTATCAAGGCCAAGAGGCCACTCAAGGATAAGGGTTAAAGAGTGTACAGTAGAGATTGGACAATATAATAATCATTAGTAATGAAAATTTGTTAAATTTGATAACTTATATGGAACGGCTCATCAAGAACTTATTTACGTTAGACTTGAAGACAACCATATTGTAGTCAGCCGGAAAGCAGGAAAACGGAAGACAATTCCACAGGCGTGCAGTTCTAAGAAAAAAGCTTTGTTCATGGAATCTACGTTTAGGTTTAGGCACAGATAAAGAGTGGGGGGAATTATTGATAGTGTTTATAGCTAGACGAGTGTTTCTTGTGAAAGTTTTGCGAGGGGGGCCATAGATTGAAGCTCAGTCGAACACTTTCCATGAAAATAACGATACATCAGAGACAAACTCGCAACATCTCTTCTGTGAGATAGAGGTTGCAAGGAAGAGAAAAGGAAATCTCCTACGAGGCTACGAAGTCTATTTTGAACTCTATCAAGGCAGGACAAGTCCTTTCTAGCAGCTCCTTCCCAGATGTGGCAACAGTATTCCATCCTTGGACGTACCTGGCTCTTATATAGATAGAGAATTGCATCAGCAGTGAGATATCTACTGGATCGATAGAAAGATCCCACCATTTTTCCAGCGGCCGTGGCAACAGATTTGTATGTACGTGTTTCATTTAAGAACAGAAGCTTGTCAAAACTTGAGGCCTCCTGAAGATGAGAGCCATTCATTTCAATTGATGCCAGATGGGGATCAGAATGTTGATGATGTAAAGAGAACATCTTCCATTGCTGATAATAATGATAAAATACTAATTTTTTCTTGATTTTAAATTACCAGTGAAGCTTTTATCGATAGTGTGTATTTTGACGTTTAGGAAAATATCTGCACATTTAACGTGTGTTAATCAGTAATTGCTTTGGAATCGAGAAAAATATTGAAATCTTCCCATCACTAATATATATATATATATATATATATATATATATATATATATATATATATATATATATATATATATATATATATATATATATATATCACTTCCACTTTTCTCTTCCTATCTTTCACGGACAGGAACACAGGAACACTGTGCGAAGTTGCGCATGAGGTGTGCGTTTGAACACTCCGTTTTCATAGCCTCACAACTCTTTGACCTTCTCACACAACTCCTTTCACAAGATGTTAAACGATCCGAAAAGATAGCTGTACAATTACATCAATGAATTTGGATGCTTTTAATCGTTTTCGTCGGGATGGCGCACAGCGTTGACTGTAGGTGGAGTCGAACATTGTTCGTAATGCCCTCGCGTTGAAGCACTTTTAAAAACGAGAAAAAAAGACTTTGTTTTGTTTTGTTTTTTACGTCTATGGAAATTTTGTGATAAAACCATTTTTGCAAAAAGTAAAGAAAAAGTAGTTGGAATAAGAAATAGATAACATTAAAGTAAAAATTGAAACAATAAAGAATACAATTATTAGGGGTTTGTATTACTATACACATAGATTCGACAAAGTTGTCAAAAAGTAAACAAATATATAACAGATAAATGTTATTAAGGGAAAGATAAGTTACTTTTCCTCGAAACTGGATAATTTTTTAGTGTTTTTATTTAATCTTTATTCAGATCGAAAAACATACAGTGTTTACCGATGTATTGGAAAATTTAAAATGGCGCCTGACTGTCTGTTGAACATGATAAGTTTGGGAAAATGAGTTAAAAATAATAAAAATATACAAAATACTGTTAGGAACGCGCTCAATATATGTTACTGTGACATAAGCTAACATATATTCGATGGGTTTTGCGATTGTTGTTTATCTCGGCATTGTTTCCAGTCGTTCTGAACATCTACTTGCCACTGGTATTCAACAATGTCAGATCAGGAGCGCTGTGGTTGAAGATTGCGCAACTCTTGCCACAAAAATTCCACGCGCAGGCACCCTTACCCTGGGTATCCATAGTCTGTGTAGACTGAAGGAAGCCTTTATATATATATATATATATATATATATATATATATATATATATATATATATATATATATATATATAGGTCTGACGAGGCTGTTGGATCGTAAACATGGTCCAACATCTGAAACATATGTAACCAAACAGATAAAACGGTAATAAAAAAAAATAAAACACATATTTGCTCTGCAAAAGTATTCAGCCCTCTCCTCAGGTTTTTACTAATTACCAGTTTTACCATATATATATATATATATATATATATATATATATATATATATATATATATATATATATATATATTGATTGTTGGAGAGCTATTGGCTACACATTAGCAAACGTGTTTCAATGACCCCCTAGCAGGGAAAATCATCTCATCAGGCCAAAAACCATCCACCTGCTAGGGGGTCATTGAAACACGTTTGCTAATGTGTAGCCAATAGCTCTCCAACAATCAATATATTGCTCTGTTTCATGCATTGAGCACTCTTTGGAATGACATATTGTGTTGTTGGTATGAGTTACAGAAAAATTCTACCAACAGTATAATAATATATATATATATATATATATATATATATATATATATATATATATATATATATATATATAGTATAAAATATATATGGAGATTAAGCTACACTGAATATTCCGCGTTTCATCCACTCTAGGACTCTTCAGGCTTATGCGCGAATTTTGTGGTTGTCTGTCGTTTTTATATACGCACCTTCTATTGAGATTTTAGTTAGCCAATCAGCTTTCTAGTATCCACCACGCCCTTCCTATCAGCCAATGAACATGCACTTATCGGACAAAGGCCTATTTGACCTCTGGTTGACCTGTTCCTGTGTGTGTGCTGTTTAGCCTGGATATCTTGTTTCTTGACCTGTTTTAAATCTAGGTTATGGTTTTTATGTTAGTTTATATATAAATATATATATGTACATACTAGAAATAAAAATACTAATAACGAACAAGATAAATGCAACTGTAGACACGGCACACTTTGCCCACTTCAAAATAAATGTCTAACCAAAAGCGTAGTTTACCAGGCCACAATATTTGCGAAATAGACCCTAATAACAAGAAATATTACGTAGGTATGACTTCCTTAGATTTCAAAACTCGATATTATGACCACAAAAGTACATTCAACAATAAAAAAACACCGTATGAATACAACGCTAGCAAATAAATACTGGGAACTGAAGGAAAGCGGACATTCGCCGGTAGTCGAATGGAAAATAATAAGACAAGCTACTATGTGTAGAGACATAGAAGACCCATGTAGATTCTGCCTTCATGAAAAATTTGCTATCCTGTACTTTAAAGAACCCCAACATCTATTAAACTGTGCAATGATTCATATCTCTACGGATTATGTGGCAAATTACAGCTCTGAACTAAATGTGATTTTTTTTTTACAGGTGCTTGAACTGAGTCATGTGTGAAATGGGGACTGTTGAATGTCGAGCAGTGATCCGGTTTTTGTATTTGAAAGGACACACACCACAGGAGACTTTTGATGAAATGAAAGAAATGTATGATTATAATGCCTTATCATATGACCTTGTAAAACGCTGGCATCGTGAATTCAAACATGGCCGGAAGTCTGTGAAAACAGCTCCCAGACCTGGTCGCCCCACCCCTTCTGCCATTGATAAGACATCTGTCCGTCAAGTTAAGGCTGCCATTTTGGAAGATCGGCGCATTACTATTCGCCAAATAGCCCAAGATGCCAAGATTAGTAAAGGGTCTGTGGAAACTATCATTCATGACCATTTGCATATGCATAAGGTGCCTGCCAGATGGATTCTCAGGTTGCTCACACCATTCCAATAGCGAGAACGCGTCGAGTGCTCGAGGATTAATTTGGAGATATGCCAAGAAGATGAGTCAAAGTTTTTCAAAAGACTGATTACACAGGATGAAACCTGGGTCCATCACTATGATCCAGAGACCAAAGCCCAGTCAATGCAGTGGAAGCACTTGGACTCACCACCTCCAAAGAAGACAAGAGTGCAGCCCTCCGCTGGCAAGGTCATGCTCACAGTGTTCTGGGACCAGGACGAAGTAGTTATGACAGATTTCCTGGCAAAGGGTACCATAATTACAGGAGCCTATTATGCTTAACTTTTGAGGAAATTAAGGGAAGCTATCAAAATCAAGAGGCTTGGCAAGATCAGCAAAGGTACCTTCCTCCTCCAGGACAATGCTCTGGTCCACAACTCGCATGTCGCCAGATCAGAAGCAAGAGTGTGTGGTTATGAAATCTACCCCACCCTCCCTACTCTACTGACCTTGCACCCTCTGACTTTCACCTCTTCCTAGCCATGAAATTGTTTTTGAAAGGAAAGCGTTTCCCAGATGATGCAGCATTGATTTCTGAAGTCACGTCGTGGTTGGGGGACCAACCAGGGGTGTTCTACAAAAACGGTCTCCAGAGCTGCATCAAACGATGGGGAAAATGCATAACTCTTGGTGGTTTCTATGTAGAGAAAGACTAATAACTGTGCCAAGTTTCGTTGCTCTACCGCTATGGGTAGTGGATCAGGGGGATTACTTATTGCATCCCCTCGTATATATATATATATATATATATATATATATATATATATATGTGTGTGTGTGTGTGTGTGTGTGTGTGTGCGTGTGCGTGTGTGTGTGTGTGTGTGTGTGAGTGCATATATATATATATATATGTATATATATATATATATATATATATATATATATATATATATATACACGCATGTAATGTTTCTAAATTATATAATTCTGCACACATTCGTTCGCTTTATATTTAAAAGAGACAATGCCAGAGTTACAATAAGTCGAATCATTCAGACAATCGATTCAGAATCAATTCAGTTTTCATTCAGTCAATTTTCTATTCATACTTAAAACCACCAATTCTCGATTCAATAATGAAACACACCTCGCTCTATAATTCTATTAAAATATAGATTTCTTGTAAATCTCTAAGCCTCGGAACATTATTTCAAAGGGACATGATTTTATGGCATACCGCTTGTCCATTGTGTAGCCGTTAGCTTATTAATATAGAGCTAACTATCAGACAAGACCCTTTGTTTCTGTGTTTTTAACATATACGTAATTTTTATAAAGAGGGTATTGTTGTCACATCTGGACTGGTTCACTTCCCAATAACCTCTCCCCGTTGGTCAGACTAGAAACAAAAATTTCTAACCGAATAGTTCTCGCACTGTCTGCCATACTCTAGCCTCTGTCGCATTGCTGCGGTGTTGCAATCTTTATCTTGCTTTTACAAGTACATCCTAGGAATGAGCTTCGAAAAACTTTTTCCACTGCTCAATGAAAAAATATTCACGAACCACCCGACTAGCAGCAAAATCTGAACCCGTCTCTAGACCGAAAATTGAAAGAGTTATTTGGAAGAAAAATGCACACACACACACACACACATTTTTACTTTTATAGATATATAGATATCTATAAAAGTGAAATTCTCTGTCACTCTGTGTGTCTCTTTGTGTACATTTCCCTACCAAACTACTCTGTCAGTTTTCAGTCTAGAGACTCGAGATTTGAGATAAAGGGGTATTGAGATTTGGGAAAATCTTTTTAATCGATTTTCGGTCAAAATATGGGTGTCAAGGAGTCAAAGTTCAACGATTTAACCTTATAAAAATCTATCAAACTCCTCCGCCAATTTCGGGTCTAAACACTTGAAATTTTAGATGTAGGTTACTTGGACATGGATACAAACTTTTTAATTTGATTTGATCCTACAACAATAAATGTTAAGGGGTTAAAATATGAGTCAAATTTTAAAAACATTGACCTCTTCGGTCTCTACCAAATTACTCGGCCGATTTTTGGTCTAAACATTTGAAATTTTACATAAAGAATAGTCATAAACAGGGCTGGCATTTTAATTGGTTCGGGTCAAAAATTTGAGCTGCCAAGGGGTCAAAGTTCAAAAGATTTGACCTTTACGGTCTCTAGCAAAGTATTCAGCCAATTTTGTGTCTAAACATTTGAAATTTTACATAAAGGCTATTCAGACATGCACGAAGCTTTTTAATTAGTTTGGGGGCGAAAAGTTGGCAGCCAAGAGGTCAAAGTGAAAGAGTTGACCTTTGCAGACTCTACCAAACTCCTTCGCCAATTTTGGGTATAAACACTTGAAATTTTAGATGTAGGTTAACTGGACATGAGTCAAACTTTATAATATATACTAGACTAACGGTAACCCGTTGGGTTAGTATTTTATATTAGCTGTGGAATTCATGTATGAGCGTGGCACTTGTGACGTAAAGAAAATAGTTTTTTTACATAACAGAAACATTTCTATGAAAGTATATTAAAATGAAAAATTATGGACGAATCACTCAAACATGAAAAAAAACATCCTCCATATTCGTGTAAAGTTACCTACTTTTCCGAATAATCGCTCAAAAATCGAAAATTAAATATGATTCTCCTACGAATGGAACGCCGACGAAAGTCATTTAGTAGCAAAGACGCACATGAACCTACCGATGAGAAATATAAGAATGAAAACCCCATATTGGAATCCTTCAACCAAGTTATAGAAACTTAAAATCTAAAAATAAATAATTAATAAAACCTGAAGCAAAAAATAAAACCTAAATAAATAAAATAAAATAAAACTAATATTGAAACAGATTAGTAAATGTGTCAACAAATTCACCGTTCTCACACAACTATTTTGTATCTAGAAATGTAAACAAAAAATAATAAAGAAGGAAGAAAAAGGGACGGATAGAGAGTAGTAGTAGTAGTAGTAGTAGTAGTAGTAGTAGTAGTAGTAGTCTTGGCTCTACTATAATTGTTCTTATGTTTGTCAACGGGTTAAAGTTGTTTAGTTGTAAGAAAATAGCGCCAGTATAGTTGTAATAAAGTATAGTTGCAAAACACACCCACACTTCCAATGTTAAATAATAATTTCGAAATAATAACATTAATATTTCAGTGCGCAGGTTAAAATCTGCAAAAGAAGCGATTTGTGTTTATTTGTGTACGTTGTTATGGATTAATGTTTATGCGCGGATGCGCATCCGGATGTCGTAAACTGGGAAGTGGGTTACATAACTCGTTACAAGGTCATTTGAGTGTGTGTACAGTAATCAAAGGAGTAGTGTAGCAACAGTATTGGAGAATTGGTAAGGTGTCATTACTTGGGGGGGCGGTTCATCAGGAATTTGTTTGTGTTGGACTTGAAGATATCCAGGTTGAAGTCGGGAGGGAAACAGGCAAGCGGAACAGAGTTCCACAGGCGTGCAGTTCTAAGGAAGAAGCTTTGTTCATGGTATCTACGTTTTGATTTAGGCACAGATAGGGAGGGGGAAAATTATTGACGGTGGTTTCAGCTAGACGGGTGTTGTTTGAGAAAGATTGGCGAGGGGGGAACAGAGAATGGAGCTCAGACGAGCATCTGCCATTGAAATAACGATAGAACAATGACAGGCTCGCTACGTCTCTTCTGTGGGAAAGAGGTTGCAGGTAGAGAAAAGGGAATCCCCCACTAATTCACGGAGTCTATTTTGTACTCTGTCAAGGCAGGATAAGCTGTTTTTTGCAGCCCCCGCCCAGATATGGCAGCAGTACTCCATCTTTGGACGTACTTGGCTTTTAAATAGATAGAGAAGTGCATCAGTAGTGAGATATCTTCTGGAGCGGTAGAAGGATCCCACCATCTTTCCCAGCGACCTTGGCCACAGACTGGATGTATGTGTTCCATTTAAGATCAGGTGTAAAGATCAAACCCAGAAGCTTATCAAAACATGGGGCCTCCCCTAGACGAGAGCCATCCATTTCAATTGATGCCAGATGGGGATCAGAGCGTTTATGATGTAGAGATAGGAGCTTGGTCTTAGATGCATTAAAGGTAACCAGCCACCTCTTTCCCCACTGAACCACGCGCTCGAGATCAGAGGAGAGAGAATCAGAGAGAATATCATCATTTACGGCCTTTGATGTGTTGCCATAGATGGTCGTGTCATCAGCATAGATGTCAATGAAAGATTTTAGTATGTGTTTTGGGAGATCATTGATGTAGATCAGGAAGAGAGTTGGGCCCAGTATGGACCCCTGAGGGACTCCAGCATTAATACTGTGGGCCACTGATTTCTGCCCATCAACATCTACTCTTATGAGCCTATCTAAGAGAAATGACTTAATGATAGAGAAAACATTTCCAGTTATACCGTAGCTGAAAATCTTGTGTAGTAGGCCTTTATGCCAAACTTTATCAAAGGCCTTTGATATGTCGAGAGCAATTCCCCTAGAATGAAGCCTTTGTCGAGAGATTCGCTAATCTTATGAGATCTAACCGTTAGCACATCTGCTGTAGATCTAGCAGAGCGGAAACCAT
This sequence comes from Euprymna scolopes, assembly GCF_053919585.1. Classification (NCBI taxonomy): domain Eukaryota; kingdom Metazoa; phylum Mollusca; class Cephalopoda; order Sepiida; family Sepiolidae; genus Euprymna; species Euprymna scolopes. Next base: position 112,274,117 of record NC_136483.1, on the reverse strand, counting down.
ATTGTGTGTCACTAAGAAAGTTATTTCTGCTGAGGTGGTTGACTACTTCTCTATTTATTGTGGATTCCAGCAACTTACTCATGACACACAGGAGACTTATTGGTCTGTACTGAGAGGGAGATGACTTATCACCTGAGTGCTTAAATACAGGGTATACTGATGAGGTTTTCCAGGGTGTTGGAAAGCATTTCTCCTTAAGGCAACGCTTAAACAGTTTGGAAAGTATGGGGGCAAGTTCTGGTTGTAATTTTTTAACACTATAATTTGAATACCGTCGGGACCAGTTGCTTTACAGGAGTCAAGGTTTTTGATTAGTCTGGTGACCTCACGCACAGATATTTGTATGTTGCATAGCGTGTTGTCTGTTATAGGAGGAAATATGGGTTTTGATGGCCTTCCTCGCATAGGGTAGAATTAGCTGCAAAGTTCTTTGCAAATAGTTTGGCCTTGTCCGACGCTGACGAGATGACCTCTGATCCATTGATAATGGTTGGGATAGAACGCACACTTCTGTTCAGGATCCTATTTGCTATTTGCCAAAACTAATGGGAACCAAGCCGCTGATCAGCTACCTTGGATTTAACAGACTGGGCATATAGCTCTCTTGCATTTTTTATTTCTCTTTTGCAGTGGTTGCTGGCAGTCCTGAAAGCAGATTTAGTCTCAGTGAATCTATTACGTTGGTAGCTATGGAAAAAGTGATTTCTGTGCGCGATAGCAGCAGCACATTCTGGGGAGAACCATGGCTGGCTGTTAGGTTTTTGTTGGAATTTTTTGGGTGGTATGAATTGGTCTATGCCTACAATTAACCATTCGGTCAGATCTGATACTATAGAAGACACATCCTTTTTAAATATGCAATGGAGAGGACAATCTAAGTGAGGTCATAAGCAATGGCAAAATCATGACAGAACCTCCTCATCAGTCTTATTTGAGTGGGACAGCCATTCCACATTATGGACATTGAAGTCACCGCAAATGTGAATGTTAGCCGAGGGATGAGCAGATATGATATATATATATGTGTGTGTGTGTGTGTGTGTGTGTGTGTGTGTGTGTGTGTGTGTGTGTAGATAACTTAGGACTTTCTAAAAAAAAATGTAAAAAGTTAGAACTTTTTTAACAATAAAAAAAATGTAAATTAAATATTTTACACATTTGAACGTAACGACTTTTATACTATAAATAGATAGGCACTCGTCCAAGTTATCCGGAAATAGAAATCTTCTTACGCTCTAGAAAGACACGACGACATGCCAGCTACTAGTTGGCAAAAAGACGGCGGACGGAACATTATGGCAAACATGTTAAGTATTTTTTTATAACTCATCCTAAATGTTTTTTATCTTACGTTGTTTAAACTTGTTTTTCTTGTTTTATTTATGTATTTGTCTCTATTTTCCTGTCTCATTCGTCACCCCCCCATGCTACAAAGTAAACGATAAAAACAAACAAAATGCCGGAAACTAACGATTAAGAAAATGCCGGAAATTATTCTCTATTAGAGTAGATAAAGTTAGGACTTTATTAAGTAGCATACTTAATATATACTATTTCTGCAAGCTTGCCTATATTGAAAATGCTTGCTTCCTGGCTAGCCAATCAAACCATCTAATATAGTTAGCCTTATTTTCAATTACATTCGAAATATAATACAGTGCCATTAGCAAAGAAAAAGTTACCTATGAAAACGAACCTCCTAAAGTAAAACCTTAAATAATTATCTGAACTCGAATGTAAATTAATATTAAGCCGACTTTACAAATTGATCAAAGTTAATTATTGGATTTTAATTAATTATAAGGTGAAACTCCAATGATTCAAACTCGATAGATTACGACAAACCTCCACCCATTAATATGGGAGGGGAGATTATCATCAAAAGTGTCCTGAATTATTAACTTAGCACCGGACTTACTACTTAGATATAAATAAGTCACTTGTACCCATTCCCTTCTCCCCTTTTTTTTAATGGAGAGTAGATAATACGGTGGATGTATTATCTGCAGCTCCAGTAACTCTCGCTTCTCCTTTTTTGTCCCTCATTCCTCATTCAATGAGTGATTTTTCTGACAAAGGGTGAAGAAAAAGCTGCTTAAAGGTCGATAGTACTTGGTGACCAGTAGTCTGAGATGTCGGAAATTTTTCTGTCTCTGTCTGTCCTTGAGGCCATGTCACTAGTAAGGGTGCTGGAGGTAAACGTTTTGTCTGGGCTGACGTTATCCGCCTGATAGTCAGGGACCCGAACCTTGGATTAACCACTAAGGAGGCTATCCTATCAGCAGGCGCAAAGTACTAGGACTGCTGTATTGTCATTTGGTGAGTGGATCTGGACCATGCAGTAGTCTCTGGTGGGGCATCTCGATGCCATACTAGTGGGTAATTGTTACGGATTTACCTTTTCGTGTGCTACAAAAAAAATTTTCCTGTCTTTTTCTCTCTTACTTTCCCTCTCTGTACTGCTCTAACCAAGTATGCCGACCTATTCCACATATTTCACAAATCCCAAAACCTCAACATGAAATATCTCCAGAATAAAAACTCGATTAAACCTAGAACCCCATCTTCCAACGTAGACCCCTACTACCAGGTCTCCTTCTCCAACATCAGGGGTCTACGTTCCAACCTTCCAGAGGTTGAAACCCAATTACAGGAGACGAAACCGAACATATTATTTCTAAGTGAAACTGGAATAGGGCCGACCACTTCCCTAGATGAGTTCATAATTAACGGATACTCTAACTTAACAGCTAAATCTGACCCCCAAGATCGCCATGGGCATGGAATATGTGCCTACATTAAGGATGGCTTCCCGTGTGGCAGGGATATCTCTAGAGAAGATCCTAATTTACCCTATATGTGCTTCAGGGTTGCACTTGCTAACACCACTGAATTTATATTTGCCCTCTATCGGCCCCACAACAGCGGAGTTACTATCTTTAAGAGCATATCTGAGAAAATAGACCACATACTGTCTGCACATTCCTCGGCTAACATCCACATCTGTGGTGACTTCAACGTCCATAACGTGGAATGGCTAACCCATTCAAATAAGACAGACGATGAAGGGAGGTTCTGTCATGATTTTGCCATTGCTTATGACCTCACTCAGTTTGTTCGCGAACCCACCCGTGTGCCCGATACACCCGGTCAATATGCAAGTCTCCTAGACCTTTTTCTCTCAACTTCCCCTGAGCTATGTTCGTGTTCCGTTCATTCTCCTCTAGGATCCTCCGACCACTTCGTCGTATCAGTTAAGATAAAAATGAAATATAATAAATCTACAGGCGTACCCCTCCACCGTACTGTATACCGATACTCTATGGCGGACTGGGATAGCTTCCGTACATTCATATCTGATCTCCCTCTCCATTCCATGTTTAAAAAGGATGTGTCTTCTATAGTATCAGATCTGACCGAATGGTTAATTGTAGGCATAGACCAATTCATACCATCCAAATAATTCCAACAAAAACCTAACAGCCAGCCATGGTTCTCCCCAGAATGTGCTGCTGCTATCGCGCACAGAAATCACTTTTTCCATAGCTACCAACGTAATAGATTCACTGAGACTAAAGCTGCTTTCAGGACTGCCAGCAACCACTGCAAAAGAGAAATAAAAAATGCAAGAGAGCTATATGCCCAGTCTGTTAAATCCAAGGTAGCTGATCAGCGGCTTGGTTCCCACTAGTTTTGGCAAATAGCAAATAGGATCCTGAACAGAAGTGTGCGTTCTATCCCAACCATTATCAATGGATCAGAGGTCATCTCGTCAGCGTCGGACAAGGCCAAACTATTTGCAAAGAACTTTGCAGCTAATTCTACCCTATGCGAGGAAGGCCATCAACTCCCATATTTCCTCCTATAACACAGAACAAGCTAAGTAACATACAAATATCCGTGCATGAGGTTGCCAAGCTAATCAAGAACCTAGATTCCAGTAAAGCAACTGGCCCTGATGGCATCCCTATTATAGTGTTAAAAAAGCTTCAAGCAGAACTCGCTCCCATACTTACGAAACTATTTAAGTGCTGCCTTAAGAAATGCTTTCCGACTCCCTGGAACACCTCGTCAGTTTGCCCTCTATTTAAGAACTCAGGTGATAAGTCATCTCCCTCGCAGTACAGACCAATAAGTCTTCTTTGTATTATGAGTAAGTTGCTGGAATCCATATTAAACAGAGAAATAGTCAACCACCTCAGCAGAAACAACCTTCTTAGTGATACACAATATGGTTTCCGCTCTGCAAGATCTACCGCAGATTTGCTGACGGTTATATCCCACAGGATTAGTGAGTCTCTTGACAAAGGCTTCCTTTCTATGGCAATTGCTCTTGACATATCAAAGGCCTTCGACAAGGTATGGCATAAGGGTCTACTTCACAAGATTTCCAGCTACGGTATAACTGGAAATGTTTTCTCTATCATTAAATCATTTCTCTCCGATAGGCTCATAAGAGTAGTGGTAGATGGACAAAAATCAGAGGCCTGCAATATAAATGCTGGAGTCCCTCAGGGGTCAATCCTGGGCCCAACTCTCTTCCTGATCTACATCAATGACCTCCCTAAACACATACTTAAATCATTCGTTGACATCTATGCTGATGACACGACCATCTACGGCAACACATCAAAGGCTGTAAATGACAAAGTTCTCTCTGATTCTCTCTCCTCTGATCTCGAGCGCGTGGTTCAGTGGGGGAAGATGTGGCTGGTTACCTTTAATGCATCCAAAACCAAACTCCTATCCTTACATCATCAACGCTCTGATCCCCATCTGGCATCAATTGGGATGGATGGCTCTCGTCTGGGTGAGGCCCCGTATTTTGACAAGCTTCTGGGTTTGACCTTTACTCCTCATCTGAAATGGAACACGTACATCAAGTCTGTTGCCAAGGTCGCTGGAAAGATGGTTGGATCCTTCTACCGCTCCAGAAGATATCTCACTACTGATGCACTTCTCTATCTATATAAAAGCCAAGTACGTCCAAGGATGGAATACTGTTGCCATATCTGGGCAGGAGCTGCTAAAAACAACCTATCCTTCCTTGACGGAGTACAAAATAGACTTCGTGGCTTAGTGGGGGATGCCCTTTTCTCTGCCCTGCATCCTCTCTCCCACAAAAGAGACGTTGCGAGCCTCTCCTTGTTTTATCGTTATTTCCATGACAGGTGCTCGTCTGAACTCCAATCTCTGTTCCCCCTCGCCAATCTTTCACGAAAAACACCCGTCTAGCTGAATCCACTGTGAAAATTTTCCCCCACTCTTTATCTGTGCCTAAATCAAAACGTGGATTCCATGAACAAAGCTTCTTTCTTAGAACTGCACGCCTGTGGAACTCTGTTCCGTCTGCCTGCTTCCCACCTGACTACGACTTGTATGTCTTCAAGTCAAACGTTAACAAATTCCTAATGAACCGCCCCCTTAAGTAAACACTTCATCAAATCTGCACACTAACGTAATGTACTTGCAATAACCCTTAACCCATTAGTGGCTTCCGGGCCTTGATAAGTGGTGATCACTGTGTAAAAAAAGTATATATATATATATATATATATATATGTACATATGTATATATACATATATAATTATTTTATGAATACATATTTATTTTCTATAAACATATGTTTCATGTTCAGTACCAACCATCAGTGTTGCATTCAGATCAGCAAGTGAACCACAAATGGTAGTATGTTGTTCCAATCAAAATCAACAAATGCGTTGATCACGTTTTGATTTGTAATCGAATATGTCATGTTCTTCTCAACTTTTGTCACACAGTATATAAATAATCATCACACTGTTGTTTTGAATTTCTAATAGGCGAGCACTCAAGTCGTTCCTCTATTACCAAGAACAAAAAATATATGTATTTAAATGGTCATTATGAAAATAAACCAGAGAAAATATTCACAGCAATATTCGAGAAAAATTCTAAAAACTGTTTTATAAAGTGCAAAAAACGCGTTAATTTGCAATAAAACAATAGACTGCCCGAAATAAATTCCCGAAATAAATGTTCGAAATAACTTTCTGAAGAGCGGCCATTTTGATTTCCTATCATTTCACTAATCCCCATGAGAAGCTAATGATCATATGTATCATCCGATCGTTGCATGAAATCGACAGTATTTTTAATGATACAGTAAACGCATATGTTAAGATTTACTTAAACACACACACACACACACACACACACACACACACACACACACATATATATATATATATATATATATATATATATATATATATATATATATATATATATATATATATATATTAAAGAGAATTAGACCTGGAGTTCATTTTAATGTATTAGTAAATGCATTGAAATTTCTAAAAGAAAACAGTGCCCATTGTACTGTGTATATATATATATATATATATATATATATATATATATATATATATATATATATACTGAATGGTGAATGTTCATTCACCATTCAAAAAACTATTTTCAATAATTGTGATGAAAAGCAAAATAAGTGTCTATTCACAACTGAACATTTTGCTAACCGCATTTCTATTTCCTCTGATGATATGAGCCATTACTGAAAATCCATGGATTAAGGAAATCAACATAACCCCTTTTCTATATATTCCTTTTGTCCAACAATAAATTCTTCATTCGAATATATGTGTCTATATGTTGTTTTTTCAGAATTTATATATAACCACTAAACTTATATATTGCTCTATTCTTAAATATTGAGCTTCTCCTTTTTGGCTAGGACCGCCCTGAAAGTATTACTTCAAGTAATATCTATCAGGATTTTTCATCTGATTTCTACTCAGTGTCTTACCTCGATTATATATATATATATATATATATATATATATATATATATATATATATATATATATATATATATATATATATATATATATATATATAATAGGCTCAATGTGTATAGGTATCCTAGAGCTATATTAATTTGGAACAAAACGATTCATAATTGTGAATTAAAATCAGTTTCAAAAGAAAAAAAAAAATCAACTCGATTGTACGATCGTTTCGGAAACAATGTTCATTTTATAGACAAGATATAACAGCATGCCATAAAATAGACTGACTGAACAGATTTTAAAATGGAGATAAAAAAGGAATATCTGCGTAACTCATGACTAAAATGCTAGTTTGATTTTGGAGTCTATAAAATCTTTTTGTCAAATTATTGTCAATACTTATTGTCAATTTCAATAAAATGAAGATCGTTTCCGAAACGATCGTACAATATATGTGTATATATATATATATTGACAGCAAGTCGTTATTCAAAAACGTGTGATTGAACAGTTTTTCTTTTCCGATTTTGTTGCATAATTTTTCAATTAGCTGAGCGGTCATTTTCATTTTGGCTCGTATGTTGTATATTATGGCGCTCAGTAGTTGTTGTTCGGCCATATTCTTTTAAAGCGCTTTCAATCGGTACATCCGATCCTTGTCAGGAGCGATTGTTGTTGCTGTCATTTTCTTTATTTAAGGTTGGTATATTTTCAGTTGGTTTTATTTTTTTTATTATTATTATTATTGGTTATAAAGGTAGGTGCAGGATGGGTATGAGGCGAATTATTTTTATTTTTTATTTTTATTATCTTATTTTATAGAAATATATATATATATATATATATATATATATATATATATATATATATATATATATATATATATATATATACTAGAAGGGAGGCCCGACGTTGTTCGGTATTGAATGAGGATCATCCCATACATTTATTGTCATTTGAATTGGTGTAATCGCCTATTTTTCAATAAAATCGATTGTCTGTTCTAGTTATTCCCACACTCCACATCAGGGTACAGCGAAGAAGCTTCGCTTGCCTCTCTGCAGATACTTCGTTTTACAATACATTGTAGATTACATTGCACTGTAAAGAATCAAATTATCTGCTAATAATAGCTTCAGTTTAAAATGCAAAAGTCAAATATCATGATTTAACTATGCTCTAAAGGAAAGCATTCATTTCGAAGGCGCTCCTGTCTTATCAAAGTAATACCTTTATTTTATGAAAATTATTTTTGCAGAATCACTTGAATTAAAGTTAAACGTGCAAAAGTCAATTATCATGGTCCAGTTGTTCTATAAAATCAAGCATTCATTTCGAAAGTGCTCATGTCTTATAAAAGAATCTACAGTGGATTTTATAGGCATGACATTTCTGCTTTTGCGGTGATAAAACTTCTCAAACGCACTTTTATGTTGGGTTGTATAAAAATGTCAAGTTCGGCTAAAATCGGACTTCCTTTTTTAATCGGATTTTTTCGATTATCGATTTTCGATTCTGATCAGACGTATTCCGATACAAGACCTACGTATAACACTCCAAGACACTTCAAGTACCTTCGTGTGAAATTTAAAAAATTCTACCCAGTTGTTTCCGGGTCCATAGCGAACGAAACACACACATGAAATACTTTCTCTATAATTGTATATATATATATATATATATATATATATATATATATATATATATATATATATACATATGTGTGTGTATAGCCTGTTTATTATACAAACATTATTGGTTACATATGTGCATACATGTTTCAGTGGAATCTCAATTCAAAGAGACCACCTCATCAGACCAAAAAAGGAGACGTTATTGAAACGAGAATCAATGTTACATTCGTTTTTTATAAAATATATTCGAGTGCGGTTAACGGTAGTTTGTGAATATTGACAGAGGTTTTGGATAGGGATGTGATGAAGAAAGGGAGTAGAGTGAAGGAAGAGGGAAAAGTACGATCCCGTGTGGGCAAGTTGTCGCAGCGGAGAGGTATTGGATTCATTTTAATTCGGCGTTTGTTTATTGGCCTATTTTTTGCTTTGATTAAGAGTAATATTATACCAACACCGTTGTTGCTTCTTTTTCTTGAGTCTTTTTGGCAGTTTTTTTTTCTTTTCTGCTGGCGACTTCCTTATATATCTGTTTTATTGATAAGCTCTATTTATTTATTTATTTATTTACTCATTTTATTCCTCGCTTTTTTATCTGTGCGTTGTTTAACTATTTATTATTTGCTTGTTTATTTATTTCAAAATAAAGTATACGTCCACATGGTCAAATTAATAGTCAGACTTATTTATATGATTTGAATAGAGGTGGTATATTGGGAGTTATATTTTCCACTCTAACGCAGTGTCCGAAGTAATTACACAGGCAAAGGTTTTCATATCTATATATAACCTTAATTTTGATTGATGTAATTCTTTTATTTAGGTTATTTATCTTTTCCTCGATACTAGAATATAAATACATTTTATAAGTTTATATGCTTCGTTATAGAGATAGGTTTTCCAAACCATATGCATGCAAACAGATATATAATAGCATATGTTTGTCTATAGTGGTAGAGTATTTTGTTCCCATAAGCCTTCTAGTTAGACTACTTAGTTATCGTTTGGGATCAATTATGTGTTTGGTTCCCGTATATAACGCTGCTTTACTACAATACTTCTCGTATGTATATATCAATATTCTAATTATAGCGTTCTAGTCCCATAGATTATTTAAGTTAATCGTTTTCGGGTGTTTCATTCGTAAGTATGCAAAGTGCACTCACTTTTATCCAGTTGATAGTATATTGTGTTTTTGTTCGTTCAGTTTAGTATAAAACGAAAGCATTTGAGATGGTGTTGAGGAGGAACGAGTGGGTGGTTCCTTCTTAATTTAGCTAAGTTATTTATGCTAGCTTATTTTTCGGCATTTTCCGTCACTATAGTTATTAATTAGAGGTTTTTATTAAGTATAGTTATTAATTTGTGGTGGATCGGAGCTACTTTGTGTCCTTTAAACTCTTCCGTTGTTTAATTTATTGATTGATTAAGATATTGGAAGTAAGGGGTCATGTATTGTAGTATTACTACTGTTTTGACATCGTATTTAAAGTGTAGTTTCAAAGTGTTTGTACCTAATAGCCGATTCCACTTTACCATTTGATAAGTTTTCACGGTCCTTTAATTTAATAATCTCAAGTTTCTCCGCTAAACATAAAACAGAGGGTGAAGTCAATGAACCACATGTTTTAGCCTTCATAATATTCGACTAAGTGTGTGTTGTTCGTTTCCATTAATTTCCAATAATGTCATGAAAGTGAGGTGTCTATAGCATATGCATTATTATTCATTGACAATGTATGGCCATAGAATCTGTTTTTTTTAATATCATTGAGGTGCTTTCGATGTAAAATAGTTCTAGTTCCGGGTTTTGCTTTGCCAAATAACCTAGCCTGGTATACCAACGGATATATGAGGCAATTATTGTTTGGTGGGCATTACGTCGGTCTTTGGCAATTGCAGGTCTTTCTGTTACCACTATCATTTTTTGTGTCTGGTGAAGTGGCCTCTTTGAATTGAGATTCCGCTGAAACATGTATGCACATATATAACCGATAATGTTCGTGTAATAAACAGACTATATACCAGGTCTATCCTTCAATGAGTTCTCTTTAATGATCACGCGGGTTTCATTAAATTTACATCTAGGAAACCAATCTATACAACCATCACACACACACACACACACATACATACATATATATATATATATATATATATATATCAAATCAATCTATACAGCCATTTTATATATATATATATATATATATATATATATATATATATATATATATATATATATATAATATTCTGGAGAGAGGGAAGCACAGGTGCGTGAAGTGTCACGTATGATTTCATCATCCACATGACTAGATGAACACACATGAAAACGGCAGAAAGGGAAAAGTGCTGACGAGTCCCGCCTGCTCTCTCGGTCTATCAGCTCTCTTACATGCATTACGTTTTTAATACAAGAGATTTTTTGCCCATTAAACCAAACGAAGAAACAGAAAAAAAACATCAGAGATTGCTTTCTTCGTTGATGCAGTTACCGTTTATTGGCGATCGGGTATTTTTTATATTCTACTCTCGCACTCCTCCCTACTCTCCCTCTTCCTCCTGATTTTTCTTTTTTATTCTTTATTTTCTCCTTTTGTTATTGTTATTATTATTATTATTATTATTATTATTATTATTATTATTATTATTATGGTAAATTATTATAATTTTTATTTATTATTTATTATAATTATTATTTAAACATATTATTATTATTTATTATAATAATAATAATTATTATTATTATTGTTGTTGTTGTAAATTATTATTATTATTATTATTATTGTTGTTGTTGTTTTTGTTGTTGTAAATTATTATTATTTTTATTATTATTATTATTGTCGTTATTGTTGTAAATTATTATTATTATTGTTATTTTTATTATTATTATTATGGATTAATTATTATAATTATTATTTATTATTTATTATAATTATTATTTAATCATTTATAATTATTTATTATAATAATAATAATTATTATTATTGTTGTTGTTGTTGTTGTTGTTGTTTAAATCATTATTATTATTATTATTATTATTATTATTATTATTATTATTATTATTATTATTGTTGGTTTTGTCGTTGTTGTAAATTATTATTATTATTGCTGTTGTTGTTTTTTTGTAAATTATTATTATTATTATTATTATTATTATTATTATTATTATTATTATTATTATTATTATTATTATTATTATTATTATTATGGTAAATTATTATAATTATTATTTATTATTACTTATAATTATTATTTAATCATGTTACTATTATTATTATGGTAAATTATTATAATTATTATCTATTATTTATTATAATTATTATTTAATCATGTTGTTATTATTATTATTATTATTATTTATTATTATTATTATTATTATTATCATTATTATCATTATTATTATTATTATTATTATTATTATTATTATTATTATTATTATTATTATTATTATTATTATTATTATTATTGGTTCACAAGGAGTTTTCACACAGGTCATCAAAGATCTCTCTTTAAAAACAGCCTGATGCGTTCGATGGAAGCAGTGTGGGAACAAGTCCCCCCAGATTTCTAGTACTCTCCACCTCTTTCGATAACATTTGCGAATGAATTTGCGTTATCGCAACAGACGCTTTCCATTGATTTCTCGCTGGCAGCGGCCACTGGTCTCCACTGAAATTTGAATGGCAGTAAGCCTCCTTCAGGTCCCAGGTATCTTCACACTTATCCATCGGAGGTCAATGTTCTCTTCTTGGTCCTTCCATCCTACTTGGCCTTTTTCGGCTTTTCGGCATCACTCTTTGGGCGTGGTGATAGGGCAATGAGAGGGGATGGTGATGGGATAGATAACTTATAGATATGTAGCTCCAATATTCTTGGTTCCCTGTAACGCTTCTTCATATTTTGTCTCTGCGGCAGTTCGTCTGGGCCGCGCATTCAAGGGTTTTTCTTAATATTTCGGCTGTTTTCATTATTGTTATTCAATGTATCTTACTAGCCATCCTTCTGATTCGAATTTCTCCCAGTTTCTCGAGATTGTTCCTAGTGCTCCGAGTATTATAGGTATTATCTTGATTTTCTTCATCATATATATTCCTTTCAACCCTCTGGCTAGCTCTGTGTATTTGCTCCGTTTCTCCTTTTCTTTGATATTTATCGTGTGGTCAGCTGGGACAGCAAAGTCTACGATTTGACACGATTTTTCTTTCTTGTTAATTATTACGACATCCAATCTACTTGCTTGTATGGGTTTATCCGTTTGTATGTCCATGTCCCATAGGATTTTGTGATTCTCACTTTTAAGTACTGTAGCCGGCTTATGCTTGTACCATTTTTTGTGTGTTTGAGATGCAGTTGTTTGCCTTATTTCCAGTGTACTGTCCCCATTTGGTCGTGCCTGTTCTTGTATTCCTTTTTGGCTAGTTTGCTGCATTCACTTACTATATGGTTTGTCGTTTCGTCTCTTTTTCTACAGAGTCTGCATTTGTTTTTTTCTTGTGTTTTGTTGATACTTGCTTTAATGTGGTTGGTTCTTACTGAGTTATCTTGTGCTGGAATTATTAGGGATTCAGTTTCTTGGTTTACGTGTCCTTTTCGCATCCATGTTCAAGTGTTTTCGTTAATCTCATCTTTTTTTCATTCTTATGAATCTTCTACTTTTTCTTTTCTTGTCTTATCCTTTGTCTCTCTGTTTTTTGTTTTGTTGATTTTTTTTCAGTGTTTTTCGCTCCCATGATTATCCTTTCAGTGTTCTACATTATGTATTTTTCTTGTTCTTTTTTGTGCCATTCACACAGTCTTCTATACAAACCATCCCTCTTCCACCGTCTTCTCTTTTCACGTAGAGTCGGTCAACACCGTCCATTACGAGTAGTGCATTGTGCATGGTCATGAGTTCCCTGGTCTTCTGATGAAGCTGTCTCAGTTCTCCTTTGGTCCACCCTATGAACGGTCCAGGGTATCCTACGAGTTATACTGCCCATGTATTTATACCTAGTTTCCTGGAGTTTTCTTGTTCTCCTGGGGTATTCCTTTTCAATTCTCTCTTTCATTTCTGTTGCTTTGATGGTGTCTGCTTCCAGAATACCCAAGTATTTAAAGGCGTTTTGTTCCCCTAGTGCCCTCATCTCAGTTTGATTGGGTCATTCCATGCCTTCTGTCGCCTCCAGTTTCCTCTTTCTTATAACTAGTAGTGCGCACTTGTCTATACCAAAATCTATTTGGATCTCCTGGCTGAAAATCCTGGTAGTGCTTATTAGTGTCTCTAGTTCCTTTTCGGTCCTTGCAAAAAAGTTTCAGTTCGTCCATGTACATCAGGTAGTTGAATTTTTCCTTTGTATTAGAGGACTTGTATCTGTCTTGGTACTTTTTCAGTATATTGTTCAGGGGCATCATGGCTACAATGAACAGTAATGATGATAGTGAATTATTATTATTATTATTATTATTATTATTATTATTATTATTATCATCATCATCATCATCTTTTACTTCTGGCAGTTGCATATACTCACTTGGAGTTGCAGCACGGGTCATTATTAGTGATTACTCACTGGCAATAACAACTGGTGTTCGCTGAAGTCTAAATGACAACGTCTTTCCAAGTTCCTAGCATACTTCGCCTCCTTCGACAAGCATTGCAAAATCATTTTTGCGTTTTTGCAACAACCGTTGACCACTGAGTTTTCAATAATAATGATCACCAGTTTTCTCTGGGTTTTGTGTGATAGTAAGCTCTCCCAATATTTCAGTACTTTCTTCGCCCTTCCAGTGGACGTGTGGATGGCAACTCTATTTTTGGTTATTCCATCCTCCTTTATCCTTCAAGACTATTTTTATCTGGCATCAAGCAGTTTTTGTCTGGCGATGAAGGGTTCAAAACATGGAATATTTTGTGTTTTCGAGTCCATTGGTATTTTGTATTGGTCTTTTTTTTTTATATTTTTGCTTTATTTCTATTTTGGTTTACTTGTTGTCCGGTAGCCATAAATGATTATTTAGGTCGGTTTCCGGACTCAAGAGTTCAGCTATTTGTCTCAATGCCGTGAATTCCACGCTTTTTTTTAACACAGGAATCGCCACTTATCAAGGCCCGGAGGCCACTCGAGGATAAGGGTTAATGGGTATACATTAGTCAATGTGATTATAGCGTAGTAAACATAAGTAGTGAGAATTTTGTGAATTGGATTACTTAGGGGGATGGTTCATCAAGAACTTGTTTATGTTGGACTTGAAGATAATCAGATTGTAGTCAGCTGAAAAGCAGGCAATCGGAAGAGAGTTCCACAGGCGTGCAGTTCTAAGAAAGAGGATTTGTTCATGGAATCTACATTTAAGTTTAGATACAAATAAAAAGCGTGGGAAATTATTGATAGTGGTTTCGGCTAGACGAGTGTTTTCAGGAAAGTTTGGCGAGTGGGGACCATAGATTGAAGCTCAGATGAGTACTTGCCATGAAAATAATAATAAAGCAGAGACAGGCTCGCAACATCTTTTCTGTGGGAAAGATGTTGCAGGGAAGAGAAAAGGGCATCCCCCCACTAAGCTACGAAGTCTATTTTGAACTCTGTCAAGGCAGGATGAGCTGCTTCTAGAAGCTCCTGTCCAATGTGGCCACAGTACTCCATCGTTTGCCGTACCTGACTTTTATATAGATAGAGAATAGTCTTTTTTTCAAGTTTTTTCGCAATTATTCTTAGTCTTTTTATTTATTCACCCGGAATTTTCAGACATTATTAGTGCTTGATTACTAACAATAACTAATGGTGTTCTTGGGGTCTAAATGACAACGAGTAGTCCGAGATTTCTAGCACTACGCGCCTCTGTTGACAACTGCTGTAAACCATTTTGTGTAATCACAACAGCCGTTTATCATTGATTACTTGCTGATAACTACGTTGATCTTCCCGAAAACTTGTGTGGAAATAAATACTTTCGCTCATCGGTCTTCCCATGCTCCTTGGCCTTCCACGATAATTTTGCATGGTTCCAGTTGAAAGTGGTATCACCACGTGGATATTTTGCTGTTGTTGTTGTTGTTTTTTTTGTTGTTGTCGAGCAGGTTAAGGAATTTTTCGTCAGTTTTATTTCCAGTGCAACAGGTTTCATTCTATTTATTTTCCAAATGAACTGTTGCTTGTTAGCGTTCGTAGTTTGTGGGTTGGTTTCCGCCTTCGAGAATTTTTCTGGGGATTTCAATTTTCATAGTCAATTTTATTTTTCCGCCAGCGAGGTCGACGAAAAACATCCATTCTTTTAAATTATGACAGAAAGGACAGCAGCAGCAGCAGTAGTAGTAGTAGTAGTAGTAGTAGTTCAAATTGTTAAAGAGAAAAGCAGTCGGCGGAACGTTGCTTCGTCATCACTACCACTGAACCTATCCCTCTTTCCTCATCGTCAATCTCGAGGGCCCGACAATAAGAAAATAATGTCAGCAAATAATTGAAGAAATGAGGAGCGGAAAATGAAAAAGAAATATTCGGAAATATGACAAGTGGTTGAAGGTAAAGGAATCCCTCACGGAGGTTGAAAGAGGTTTGGGAAGGGATGCGTTTTTTGGTTAAGAATAAGAAATGTAGAATGTGGGGGGGGCAGTCTTTTAAACACCATGATTTCGGTGCGGACATTTACCATGATTCCTTAAAAACAGGTGGCTATTAGGTTTGAAGCAAAGCCTTTCTGTTTTTGCCCTTTCTCTTTCACTCTTTCTCTGTCTCTTTTTAGATTCCTTAAAAGCAGATGTTCATGAGGTTTGAAGCAAAGTCCCTCTTTTACTCTCTCTCTCTTTCTCTCTCTCTATTTCTCTCTCTCTCTCACACACTCTCTCTGTTAGATTTTTTTTAAGCGGGTAACTATTATATTTGAAGCAAAACCTCTCTCTCACTCTTTCTCTGTTTCTCTTCTTAGATATCTTTAAAAGCAGATTTCTTGTTAGTTTGAATCGAAGTCTCTTTCCCTTTCTCATATTTCTTACTTCCTTGGCTCTCTCTCTCTCTCTCTCTCTCTCTCTTCCTCTCTCTCTCATATTCTGCAAAGCAGATCGCTATTTGGTTTGAAACAGTCTGTCTGTCTGTCTCTCTCTTTATATATATATATATATATATATATATATACATATATATATATATACACACATATATATATTATATATATATACACATATATATATATATATATATATATATATATATATATATATATATATATAATTATTTTTTACTATAAAAATTAAATACCTACAGACACTAGTGTTTCATCCTTTCGGGAATCTTCAGTGCAGGGTGACACAATTAATACCAGTCGAACGATTCGAACCCCGCAACACGAGACATCTCTGGCTCGATTAGCGAAGACCTAATCAATTCGGCTACCATTAACCGCGTGAAATAACGTTGAATTTAAACATTTTAATTTTAAATGTTCATTTACGTCAGTCAGACAGTGATCTAACTGTTATACGATGATCTATGCATAAGAACTAATATATATATATATATATATATATATATATATATATATATATATATATATATCCTTTATAGACTTGTCCATTTTTTATTATTCCCATGTATAAAAGTGAGAATGTGTGGACACTTCTTAACCTATATACTCAACGAATTGTTGATTTACAGACTTGAAATTTGGTATATAGGATATTAAGATATGTGGAAAACTTTTTAATCCGTTTTCCTTCGGAAAAAATGTCTGCTTAGGGTTAAAATGGATAAATTGGCACTTATGAGTCATCGGATTTTTATATATTTGCTAACTGTTTCCCGAATGCGCATGCTTGAATAATTAACATTACAGTTTACTTATGTTAAGATTAGGTAGACTGAAAACATCTGTTTAAGATCGTATCACGCTGGTCTAACGGTTATCGAAATTCACTCACTGTCATAAGGTTTTGGTTTTGATCTCAGCTCGAGTATTTTTTTTATTTTTTTACTTACAACACGTGAACAGTTTAGAAAAAAAAACATAATGCTCGCTTGCACGTGTCTCAGTCTATATATTTATTAAAATATAATGTATATGCATATTTTATGATCGGTCGGCCTGCTAGTCATATATTTGCAAACTTTTTATTTAGTATGTATTTATGTAAGTGTTAAGTTTTGTAATGAATAGCCAATTTTGATAAAAAATTTTTGACATATGCTTTCCTCCCTCTCAAAGTATGTTGGGAGAATTATCTCATAAAAGCAGAACAGATGCTACACTACCCTCTAAATGGAATATACTACAATAATAGAATTAATCGAAATAATAATATAGTTTCGATTACCGACAGGCTGATACCAAATCTCCATTAATATTACAAGTGCAATTTTATAATTAATAAAATTGATAGCATAAGTTCAACTTCACATGGACGGATCACAAATCTTCATTCGTAATATATTTCTTTCGACAGCTGCTGCCTACTCATTTCTGACCGGGTCTCTCATAGAAACCGGAATTGACGTCATGTTATTTACACGAAACGCGCACAAACAAATTTACATGGACAAAGCCATTTGTATGGCGCGAGTTGTTTTGTTTTTATTTTTTTGTTTTTTTAAGAAAATTGCATTTCTTTAAGACAAAACGAAATGAGTTTGATTGAACACGAACTTGGGTAGTTCTTATTTTTATTGAACTATCAATCAATTCAAAAGTTTTGCTGGTTTAAAATTTTATATTGAAGTTGAAAACTGTGTGTGTGTTTTTGTAATCTTTATTGACAAAAATAATGACTTTTGCTCTATATTTCCATTCCATCTGTCAACGAGCTTATAAATGCTTCAGAAGAATATGTAGGATGCGACAAGATTTCTAAACCAAATTTGATATTTGCTCCGTAGTGCTGCGTGAAGAGGAGTATTATCATAAAGAAAGATGACTCATTAATTTTATTTATTGCGGATTATTATCCTCATCTTTTTTTTAGTTGTTGTTTCACAACGTTTCGGCCAACTATTCCTCTGGCCTTCGTCAGGTGGTAATCGTGACGGAATAGGAACTCCGAATCTCCTAACTTCATCATCAGCAATCAATATCTTCCATCGTTGTTGTCGTTTCACCACGTTTTGACCAAGTAAGCCCCTGGCCGGCTTTGTGTAAGATTGAAACCGCTATCTTCAGACAATTTTCACCTGGAACCGTGTGAAGATGACACCGTTTCTGTTGACTAAAAAAGATCGTTTCCAGTTCAACATGGGTGAAAATATTGCAGAAAAATATGAATGACATTTTGATAATCTGAAAGAAAAACGTATAAATTAATCATGGTGATATTTTTAAGAAATAACAATATGCATAAAATAAATTACAATGGTTTAAGATGCCCCGTTTTTGCACCGACCTGAGAGTAGAATAGGTGTAACGCGACATGTGTAAGCAATAAATATAGCATTATATTTGAATTTTAATGTTTTCTCTTTATTTTAGGGGGCATGTTACCATTTCGATGGCACCATCGTGAATAGTAATTAAAAAAATAATGTGCTCACGTTACTCGATGCCTCCGTTCAGTCTCGAAAGACAAAGGGCAGCTGCGCGTGTAATTGTGAGGCAAGGGATGCGCAATAACAACCACACTTTTCTTGAATCGGCACTGTTTGAGTCCTGTGGCAAGGAGAAGTCCAGGACGATTGGAAACAATGCCGAGGTAAGTGGAGATCATATACAGCAGCTGGAAGTTCCAAATGGTCACCCATTTAGTACTGACCAGGTTCAACGTTGCTTAACCTCAGTGATTCAGCGGGAACTTGTGTGTCAACGTGATTACGCCGTACCCACGTTACTCGCTCTATTGTATAGAACACTTATTCTATAATTCATAATATTCAATAGTTTAAGGTTATTGATAATTACGCGCTCACACCGATCCCTTTAAAATGTATCATGTAATATAACGCAAAAACTTGATGCAGAGCAGGGGTTCTTAACCTTGTTTGGCCCATGCACCTCTTCCATCATTTGTAAGAATGTCACCCCCTCTCCACCCAATTTCACGTCTTTTCCAAGATGGCCTGTCTAAAAAAGTACACTGCTTTGCTATTTCAATTGTTGTGACATACAAAGCTTCCGTAACTTTTTGGTTTACTTCTTTAAAATCTTCTGTTGAAAACAGCTTCATCTTTTTTTTTTAGCGCATTCCTATAGGGTTCAAGCAAAGTTTGTTCTTGTCTTTTTGACGAGGATAAACATGTTGCTTCATCTTTTTTGATTTTATAGAATCATATGTCAAAACTTTACTAAAAATAACACACTTGGGCTTTTACTTCTGCATTTAGGATGCTGGATGTGAATCCGCATTCAATATAAGAATGATCGTATTTTCTTTTCTTTTTTTATTGTTTTTCTTTTCATACTCATGATGTGCTCCAAATTCTGTAAATAAAAACAAGAACAATTTTAAACTATGAGTGTGTTGAAAATGCACACCCTAAGAACCCAAAATTAACCGCTGGAGATAAATTTCACTCCTTTGAGAACGTATGATGTAGGTTATTTCGTTATGATTTTTTTTGTATCAAACTTAGATGTGGAAACAATACTATTTGCATGAGTGAATAATGGATTTATGGAGTTACTGGCTGATGTAATGTGTTTTCTAGCCAGGTAATGGGAGCCAATCTTCTTTGCAGCAGGTTTAATGATATATTCTATGCAATTATCCCAGTTTATGCTGCTTGTGAATAATAGACTGATCGATTTAAACATAGAAAAGTATGTTTTTAATAACTTTTCATCTAGTTATTGTGTATCTGGCTTCGACAGAATAATTTAATATATGTATTTGCTGGAGGATGTGATTTATACTTTTTTGTGAATATTATTTTTTAATTATCTAATTCATTGATCAATAACGAAGTTATGGGGCCATTATTTAGTAGAGTGTGTTTAGTATTGATAATTTCATGTTTCAAAATAGTTGGGGATAAAAAAATTAATTTATCTTATTTTAATAGGCTTTTAATAACTGTTTGCTTTATCATGGGATACGTTAGGATCAATATAGTACATAAAATATTTTACCGCAGGATGTTCAGCCTTTACGTGGGTATGTTTGCAGCACATGATGAAAGAATGGAATAGCTATGAACAAATAAGAAAATCACTCGCTGTTACATGGCGCGTAACGACAATCAAACATAATACATGAAAGGTTAGAAATCCAAGTATGATAATTGGAACGAACGGAACGATGCTCGTTTCTCCATTTTGAAAGTCACCCTGTTCTCTCCCCACTTTGTACTTCCGGTCCTTGATCTTGCGAGAAGTCGCGAGAATTTAAAGTCTAGGACTACGGACAAAGGGGAGGCAACTTTACCCAAAGAAGTAAAGAGTTAGTCCCATTCCATTATACTTTAGTATCGTCCTAACACTGTTGGTTTGTATTAGAATGAGCATTCGCTTAAGTAGTATAAGGGTAGAATGATTATAACTGTTAGTTTTTTTAATATGTTCATCTTAATTAATATATGTTGATGTAAATTTATAAAAACATACTTAATAAGATGTGATTTACTGGGAAATAAATAAATCACATTAAGCATATATATCCTAAACTATTTACTGTTAACCATCCTAGTCAATGGATTTGAACAGATCGAAAAGTACTCGGGTAAACAGCGACTTTTGCAGTTACATCAGCCAGTTTTTGCTATTAAAATAGCTTATTAGCATTAGGAAACTAGAAATAGCTTATTAGCATTAGGAAACTAGAAAGGATCCAAACTAAAATATGTAGACAGGAACTTTTTGATATATATATATATATATATACATTAGAATAGAAAAAATGCGAGCATAAAAAGTAATATGGCTAAGCTAAAACATAGAAAACTTAAAGACTAGTTGTTAAAACTGAAAAAGGAAAGGACAAGATATTCTAGTAAAAAATATAATAAATTTTTAACTTAAAATATTTCAGCATTAAAAATTGATTATAAAATGTTATAAATTGAATTAAAACATGTTTTTTTTACATAGGCATCACCACTATCAAGGTCAAGAGGCCACTCGAGGATAAGGGTTAAAGAGTGTACAGTACAGATTGAACAATATAGTAACCGCTAGTAATGGAAATTCGGTACATTTGTTAACTCATATGGAACGGCTCATCAAAAACTTGTTTATGTTAGACTTGAAGACAACCATATTGTAGTTACCTGGAAAGCAGGAAAACGGAAGACAATTCCATAGGCGTGCACTTCTAAGAAAGAAGCTTTGCTTATGGAATTTATGTCTAGGTTTAGGCACAAATAAAGCGTGGGGGAAATTATTGATAGTGTTTTCTGCTAGACGGGTGTTTCTTGTGAAAGTTTGGCGAGGGGAGACCATATATTGGAGCTCAGTCGAGCTCTTGCATTGAAAATAACGATAAAGCAGAGACAAACTCGCAACATCTCTTCTGTGAGAAAGAGGTTGCAGGGAAGAGAAAAGGGCATCCCCTACGAGGCTACGAAGCCTATTTTGAAGTATATCAAGACAGGATAAGTCCTTTCTAGCAGCTCCTGCCGAAATGTGGCAACAGTACTTCATCCTTGGACGTACCTGGCTCTTATATAGATAGAGTACTTATATAGATAGATCTGAATGCTGCAATATTCTAAGTTATACATTTATAGATAAAAAAAAAGAATACTTTTTATACAGGAATATTCTTTTTTATCTGTAAGAGAAGAAAGATTTAAGATGGGATTTGTTCGATTTTCGATACTTATCGGATGAATTTCTGTACGAAACATAACAAAGAACACTGCCAGAAATATAAATTACCTTTTGTGTGTAATTTTTAAAAGATTTTCAAAAGATAGACTTAGCCGTTTTGGAACTTATGAGGAAGGAATTTTAGATAATAGTACACACACACTCACACACACACACACATATATATATATATATATATATATATATATATATATATATATATATATATATATATATATATATATATATATATATTGCGTGATATAATATATATATATATATATATATATATATATATATATATATATATATTGAGTGTGTCAGTGAGTGAGAGAGAGATTTGAAGAGAATAATGAAAACAATATTCTACAAGATAAACAGATGAAAAAGACTCAAACCAAGTTATATGTTCATCAATGTTTCGTTTTTAGTTCAAAACATTCTCATTTAATACCATTAAAATATTTTAAAATATACTTGTTGCTATAAATATAATCGTTATAATTCAAATGTTGATGTGTAACTGAAATGTAATGATACAATCATTTCATTTCAATTACACATCGACATTTGAATATATATATATATATGTATTTGCATATATGTTTATATATGTATATATGCGTGTATTTTTACGTATCTGTGTATGTGTGCATATATATATATGTGTGTGTTTGTTTATATGTATATATATATATATATATATATATATATATATATATATATGTATGTGTAATCACGCATGTGCTTTTCCCCCATTTACGTATGTGCATTTGCTGTACATATTTATGCGTGTGCTTATATTTGTGTGTTACTTATTAAAAATGTTTTTTCTATTATTTAAGTTACTTACTTAAGCTTTCACCTATTTTATTTTATTTCATTAAAATAAACCTGTAACGTATAATTTCTACCTGCCCGGCTAATTTATTTATATATATATATTATATTTAATTATATATATATCATTACACTATCAAAATAAACCTGTAAAGTATAATTCATTAACTTATTTTTCCTCTTCTTTTTCTTTCCATTTTATAAACAATAAATATCTTTCAATCTCTCCCCGCCCGGCTAAATTACTTTAAACCCCATTTCAACCCATTCCTTCACTAACATTAACTCTCCAACCTGTTGCCATGGTGATCCTTTAAATTAACTGTTACTTATGCCGTTATCAATAAAAGTAGCGTCTTTTAAGTTTAAACCGTTAAAAAACACGTATATAAGAATTTACACATAATTAATACTTAATTATAAACCCCTCTCTTTTTTTAATACACTCCTACTACTTTAAACTCCAACGTCCTCTCCCCACCACTCCCCCTTCTTTTCTAACTCCCCTTTATCTACGATCTTTCCATTTTTATTTGACTTTATAACTTAGTCCATCTATGAATTCTGATGATGCTAGTTGGATTTTTCCTCTCTTTGAGGATTTTCCTCTAGCTGAAACAATTTGTAAACTCATTCTGGACTCATAGTAATAAATTTCCTATATACTGCTCTGACTACACATTGAGCACTCTAGTCCGGTTTTTTCACCACTGGTAAATAAATATCCGCTCCTCTACAGTTGAGCACTTTACAAAAAAACTCGGAATCTACCCCATTTAAGAATGGAAAAGATCAACTTCCGACTCTCCCTCGAAAACATTCCAACGATACCAAAAAATGAATACTTTCTTATCCTAATAAGAACAATGGAGGAACTCATTAGAAAAATGCGCTGGAAGGCCTACTTCTTCCTTAAAGAAAAAGATCCTGCTAATCCAACCAACCACTACGGATTTACCAACAAAAACACAGCTCCATACATAGAACAATTGGCCGCTTTTGAAACGGATCTAACAGATATTATTAACCACATTTCTTTCCGTAAACAAAAAAATCCTTTCCAACTCCACATGGACAAAATAATTAAAGATATAGATAAATCTAAGCAAATATACCTCAAGGCTGATAAATCACAAAATTTCTACAAAGTCTCCAAACAAAAATACTTAAAACTTCTAAATGATAATCTCACCTAAACATACAAAAAATCAAATATTGACTTAATCAAAGACATTAATATAGATAGTAAAATAATCACAGATACTTTAAACCTAAGCAACAGGGTAGCTAAGCTAGATACTAAAAATGCATACCTCTTCATAAAAGACCATAAAGAACACTTCCGTACCATACCACAAACCAGGCTTATCAACCCCACCAGACCCGAAATCGGCAGAATCAGCAAAACAATTCTTGAAAGAATCAATAAACAAATCAAAAATAAATTCAACCTAACCCAGTGGATTAACACCGAAGACACCATTAATTGGTTCAAAAGAATACCTAACAAGAACAAGGCTGCATTTATTCAATTTGACATAGTTAATTACTACCCTTCTATTTCTAAACACCTTTTTGACACTGTCTTGGATTTTGCTTCTACCTTCTCCGATGTTCAACCATTTGAAACTGACATCATTCTGAAATGCCGTAAAACTGTCCTACTAAGCCAGGACTCTCAATGGACTAAAAAAGACCAACCTACCTCCTTCGACCTTGCAATGGGTGCTTTTGATGCAGCTGAGGCTACTGACTTAGTAGGCCTTTTCATCCTATATAATCTCACAAAATTTATCCCCAACAACAACGTGGGACTTTACAGAGATGATGGCCTTATCATTGTTGAAAACGCAAGCGGCCCAAAGTGCGAAGGCATTAAAAAGAACATCATCAGGGAACTGAAGAATATGGATCTAAAGATTGAAGTAACTTCCAACTTAAAAACAGTAAACTTTCTA
>NC_136483.1:112156698-112244198 GCF_053919585.1 Euprymna scolopes | reverse complement strand
AATCCCAGATTAAATGCTATATAGGTAGTTTTTAGAAATAGAAAGATATAAGCATATTTGATTTCCCATCAGCGATTTAGCGGGGTCAGAGAATGTTAGATTTGACAGCTATCAAACTCAAGTCACCTTTTGACGACCTAGATAGAATGCACCGGAAATTAGGGGTGACACGGGATTGTGGTCGTAGGCTTCCGGTTGACGACCACATGGACAGAGAGTGGTTTTGGACAGCAGAGAATGCAGACGGGAGATTTCGGGTCTCCGCAACCAGGGTCCGAGATATAGGCTTGCCTTGAATAAAAGATTGAAGCTTCTGTATTTCTTGCTGTCATTAATGAATCTGCCTGCAGTGACCACTCCCCAACGAGATGGAGACCAGCGTCCAAGAAGATATCATCCGCTGGCTAAGGCAAGCAGGTATGTTCACATTACATTGCACATACACGTATTGAGAAGACTGCCAAGGCAAAAGGAACTGTGTAAGATAAGAACACACACACACACACACACACATATATAACAGTGGACTGCACGTAACATACGTAAAAGCATACACACCCACACGCCCGTATATGTAAGAACGCTGATAAACGTAAACAGAATCGTAACAGTAACAGTAAGGTAAAACGGTAAAAGAAACCGTAGTAATAAACGTTTTAATAATAATAGAGAATAATAAATACACACACAACTATCTTTAACAATAGTCTCAAGGTCTCGCAATGCAAACTGTAAATTTTCGGCGGGTTTAAGTATCAGATTCGTTGTTAGCGACCTCAAATACCCCTAAAAATCAAATTAGAGTGGTTGGTGTTCTGTTATAGCGTAAGATAACATTTACCAATGAAAGTACAGGAAAAAAAATGTAGTTTTTTTTTTCAAGAAAACTTAATATTTTTATTTTATTTATTTTTATTTTTTTACGGCTGTTAGGTATTTTTTTTTTTTTTTACAGCTGTTAGGTATTTCTGTACGGCTGTCCGGTGGAAGAACTTTCCCGAAATAAGGATATTTCCTTAGGAATCTTTTACTTCGGTCGAGGGAGAGGAGATAGAGCAAAGGAAATGTGTAAGTGTGCTCCGATATAATACCGCATTCCTTTCGCATATTTTTTAAAGGTAGCCATTTCGGATGCCCATAAAAAAAAATTATTATTACTATTGTTAGAATCTCATCTAGTATTTCTTTTTTGGTGCGATTACATTTACATGTTTGTATCTGTTCTTTTATTTTTGAAATTATTATGTGTGTGAGGGGGGTGTAGGACGTTACCCACGATGAAACGGATTAATATCCTTAGTATAGTAGGTGCGTTCAAAACGGAACTTTATGCCGACCTGGGCAACGCCGAGTACCCATGCTTGTATATATATATATATATATATATATATATATATATATATATATATATATATATATCAGGTTGTTGCATAAGTTGTCGTCGTTTCATAAAAATATTTGTTCTAAAACATGTTTTGATATTTGACAAAGTATTATTTATATATCATTAGAAAGCACGTACTCTGTCCTACAAGATAATGGTCATCGCTTTTGCTAGTATAATTTTTTCTCATTTTTCAGAACCATCAAATGGATTGTCAAGTAGGTAAAAAAGAGAGAAATATTCGAGATTGGTTTACCAGAATCAAACACAGTAATTTTGACCTCAATGTCGCTCCCCGTTCTGGAAGACTAATCAAGATATACGAAGACCAACTCAGGGTTCTTTTGAAGGAAGATGGCCATCAGACATGTAGAGAATTGGGTGAAAAGATGAAGTGTGATTTTGCGAAAATTTCACGTAACCTTCAGTCGATGGATTTCACACAAAAATTTGGAGCTTGGGTCCCACACGAACGTACTTTTACTGCTAAAATTCTTTGATTTTCTTAATAAAAACGGCGGGAAATTATGTAACAACCTAATATATACTAAAATAATAATGTAATATTCTTTTTTTAAATTTATAACTTTTTAGTAAATAAAAATAAAATATTTTTTTCATAGTTTTCTCATCTAAAGAAGAATTTTCTTAATTTATTGCAGACTATTATCCTCATCTTTTTTTTAGTTGTTGTTTTACGACGTTTCGGTCAACTATTCATCTGGCCTTCCTCAGGTGGTAATCGCGATGGATAGGAATTTCGAATCTCTTAACTGCATCCTTGGAAATCACTGCCTTCCATGCCTGTTGTCGTCTCACCACGTTTTGGTCAAGTAAGCCTCTGGCCGGCTTTGGGTAGTATTGAAACCGCTATCTTCAGACAATGCTCACCTAGAACCATAGAGATTCAACGTCTCCATCCACTGCGCCACAGACCCCGAAGGGCGATCAAGATTAGACCTTTTGATCTTATAAATCTACGTTTATTTATTATCTGATCTTCCATGGTCGGGACCGTACCACCTAACGAAAGTCAGAGGAATAGTTGGCCGAAACGTCGTGAAACAACAACTAAGAAAGATGAAGATAATAGTCGCAATAAATAAATTAATAAATAATACTCATTTCAATAATGAATTCCAATTAAATAATATATAAGAATTTTCTTATTGTAAAATTTTCCACAATAAAGAATTTAAAAAAAACTTTTACCTAGATGTGTTAATTAAATACATTTCTGTTTCATATAGGAATATAAGTTTCTATTATTTTATGTGTTTAACTTTTACAATGCTCTATTGAAAATATATTACATCCCTCTTCCTATTAAAAGTTGCTCTAGAAGATGAAGAGTTCAACTCTTTGATTATAATATATATACTAGCAAAGTGACTAGACGTTGTTCGGAATTGAATGATGGTTGACGAATGTTTTACACTGCCATGTTTTTATTGTCATCAGAATCGGTGAACTCGCCCATTTTTCGATCAAATCGATCGATTGCATGCTCTAACTGGGACCCCATCGCGGTGCACAGGGAGAAAGTTCACATGCGTCTCTTACAGTGACTTAGTTCAGAATACATTGTAGTCTAGATTGCACTGTAGAAAAAATACTGTTGATTTCTTAATTTATATATATATATATACATATATATATATATACAGGGTGGGCCAAAATAAGGGGCTTATATATATATATATATATATATATATATATATATATATATATATATATATATATATATATGATTATATTTAAAGATAGGACCCTTATTTTGGCCCACCCTATATATATATAATGGCTTGCATTAAAGTTTAAAACGTAAAAGTCAAGTATCATAATTTAATTGTGCTCTGAATAGAAACATTTATTTCAAACGCGCCCCTCTCATATTAAAGAACTTACTATAGATTTTATATGTCGAACCTTTTGGCCTGTGTGGTAACAAAACCTCTCAAATTCATTTATAATGTTAGGCACTGTAAGAATTAAACTTTGGTCTAAATCACCTGTTTCTTCTTTCATTTCGATTATCGATTATCGATACTTATTGAAGACATTCTTATACAACACCTATCTAAAAACACTGCAAGGAATTAGTCATTCCCATACAGTACTGTTTCGCAGCTCAACAGTGAGGCTAAATAAGCAACTACCTCAAGCCAGGATCGAAATCCGACCGCCCAAACGACAGTTTGAGCTTCTAACCGTTGCACTATTCGGCTACTGCTATGCAGGCAGTGAATTAACAATGTTTTGATATATATATATATATATATATATATATATATATATATATATATATATATATATATATATATACTAACATTACAGCTTTGTAAATAACAAAGATTGAAGATTATTATTATTATTATTATTATTATTATTATTATTATTATTATTATTATTATTATAACAAGCGGAACCTGTGGAAATTTCACAGCGACGTCTTTCATATGTAATACAGGGTGGAACGATAAAAGTGTCGCCCTAAAGAAAACAACACTGCAACTTTATTTTTAAACTTTTATTGAAAAAAATCAATGCAGGTTACTTGATTATATAGTAGAGCTAACATCTATTCAATGTAGCCGTTTCAGCCTCAATCATCGCCTCGATAAAGGTCCGAAACTGGGAGCATGCATTTTCCACAAGCGCCAGCGGGAGCTTGGCGAATATTCGGAGGGTGACAGTAATCAGGCTGGCTTTAATGTTCTCGGGGGTCATGTTGTTAATGTTCTCGACCTATGACCAAAAAAAGTAGTGCAGCAGGGTCGGGTCAAAGGAGGGGGCAGTGAGAGGAAGGGTCAAAGTTGTAGCACTCCTGAAAACAAGCCTGGATCTCTTTGAACTTGTGGGCCGCACACAGGGTCTGCCAGCGGCCACCTGATTGCGGCAGGGGATAACCGCACTCTTCAGGATATCCAGGTATACTTTGGTGCTGACTTTCAAACCGACTTTGACGATTTGGAGTGGCATGATATGGCCCTTACTTGAAACCACACCAAAGACCATAACGGACCCCCACTAGATCATTATACCATCTTTAGATAGAACGAATACTACGCTTGGATCCTAGCCAGAAAACAAAGAAGGTATATTTTAGTTTAACGTACGACCCAAAATAGATATCATTTTATTTTTTTAATTTTAATTTACTTTTTACATTGTGACTTCGGTGATCAGGAGATCTTATTTATTAAAATAGGAAGTTATCGCAACAGCCTCTCGCCATTGATTTCTCGCTGCCAGCGGCCATTGATCTATAGTGGAATTTGAGTGGAACTAAGCCTCCCCAAGGTCCCAGTTCTGTTCGCGCTTGTCCAGCGGAGGTCTGATCAGCGCTCTCTCCTCGGTCTTTCCATCCTCCTTGACCCTTCTCGGTTATTTGGTATCACATTTTTGTTGTTGTTGTTGTTGTTGTTGTTGTTGTTGTTGTTGTTGTTGTTGTTTACTTACTGGAAGTTTTCCCACAAGTTATTAATACTCACACGTCTCCTTAGTTTTCAGTACTGTTCTCTTTTTTCTATAGCCTTTGAAATATATTTTATTTTATCGCAACAGTCTTTTACCACCCAATTCTCGCTTGCAACAATCACTGAACTTCTCTGGAATCTGAGTGATAATAAATCTTTCATATCTTTCTAGTTAGTGCGTCCTTCTTCGGTTTTTCCACCCTCCTTGAACTTTCAGAGAAATTGTGTGTGGTATCGTCCGAGGCTGGTGCCACGCATGTGTTTTAGGGTTTGTTTTTTGTTTGTTTTTTTCTTTTCTTAAATGTTTTTCTGTTATTGGTAAGCGTTGGTTTACGCATTCAAGGATTTTTCTGGATATTTCACCTGTTTACACTATTGCCATTTGTTGTATGGCTTCAATTTTCCGTTTTATTCTAATTTTTCTCAGTCCTTTTGTTAGATTATAGATGGTAGATCCACTAGTGTAGATATTGACACATGTGAGTGAGTACGGTCACATTGACTTGCTCGTGTGTAAAATAAAAAGAAAAATGGATTCTGGACTGATCTGATATAAGGATAGAGGCCAGACACAAAGTGATGTGCGGATGAGATCACTTGCGGATATGTATCGTGAGAATAAAGCAAGAAAGTATGATTAGATATTAAATATGATTGTTGTGAAAATCGAAGAAAATACAGGATGACCCACTTAAAAGTAGCCCAATGTCTAATTTTTTTCTAATATATTTTTTAGATTAAGAGGCCCACTTAAAAGTAACCTGATCTCTCTAATATTTCTCTGAATGACCAACTAATATCACAAGACAAATTGCAATTCTTTTTCCAACAAGATGACGCTACATGCCACACCTCTCACAGATCATTGACACGAGTTCATGACATGTTTACGGAGGATGGAACACTAAGTAAAGGGGTTATGGCCACTACGTTCCCCGGACTTGTCAATATGTGATTTTTATCTTTGGAAGACTTTAAAACAAACAGTTTATTCAAATAATCTTCACAGTCTAGACCAACAAAAGCTATCAGGAGAATCACCAGAGAAGATTTACAGGCAGTATCTGAAAACGTTGTTAAATGTACTCAGAAATGCATAGACGTCAACAGGGAGCACTTCCAGGTAATTTAAACAATAAAGAATGTTCCTCCACTTTACTACATTTTTTTCTGAGCTACTTTTAAGTGGGCCATCCTATAATTACTGAGATGAGTTAATCACAAACAAGATAATTAAAGCCTCACGCGACGATCAACGCTCTCTGTCCCTTAGTCTATATTTATTTATTTACATTTAGTTAAGTCAAAAATATAACTGTCTATCACCTTTATAATTAAGTGTAAACTGTATTTGTTATTTAATATTTCTCTCAAAAGAAATCTCCATTCCGAATCTCTGTCCTCTTTTTATTCTTATTTGTAGAAGACAATGTAAAAACTTATATACAATATAGCCATGCGGATACTAAAAATAAGAACCAGCACGATGGCGAGAAGAGTGGTAGCGACGACGAAGAAATAGGTGACACTAGTTGAAATAAGGAAACAACGACCGGACCACTGAAGAAAAAAGGAAGAAGCGACAGAGAAGATAAATCACAAATTTGATATCGACGTAGAGAAAAAAAGGACATTGCACTAATAAGTTTGATATCGAGCTAAAAAGGAAGAAACTATGGAACATTATGTCCCCGTTGTTAGTCGGGAATTATTATTATTATTATTATTATTATTATTATTATTATTATTATTATTATTATTCAGGAATTCTTTATGTTTCTATTACTGTTGCAAACAGTTGCTGTTCCGTTGCCATATTTGTTTAAACGATAATTACCCTAGTGGGTAACATTACTCTTTTTATATCTCTCTTTTTTTCGGAATATCATTACCAATATATTTTTTTTCCTTTGAAGCAATTCGGCATACGCTTCGTTCGTTTATCTCTACGTTGATTTCATATTTTTATGGAAATAACGACAACAAAAACAACAACAAAAACAAGCCCTATCTTTCCTTTTCCAGTCTAACATTACCATCATTATATATGAAGCAACATTTCACCATATGTATGTGCGTGTGTGTGCGTGCGCGTGCGCGCGTGTGTGTGCATATATATGTGTGTGTGCGCGTGCGTGCGTGTGTGTACATAAATATGTATATATTTATTTATGTATTTACGCATATATATATATATATATATCGGACAAATTTTGATGGAAAGAAACAAATATAGGCAATTACTCACACACGTACACACACGCACACACACACAGAGACTCACACACATACACACTTCGTGGATGACCTCAAGCTGTATGCCTACTCTGATGCTTATTCAAGTCGACTCTTGCGAATCGTACATAATTTCTCCAGAGATATTGGAATGAAGTTTGGTTTGGACAAATGCGCCAAGCGCTTAATCAATGCTGGGGAGAAGGTCCAAATGGAAAACATACGGCTTGATAAATATACTGAAATCGAGGACCTAGAAGAACAATAAAACCACAAATACTGTGGCATAGAAGCGAACGTTTCAATTCAGCATGTCAAGATGAGAGTAAAATACCAGTGAATGTTTTCGCTGTGTAAAGAGAATCTGCAAAACAAAACTTACAAAAATAAACAAGGTAACTGCCATTAACCAACTTGCCATGCATGTGATAACATACATCTTTGGCATTGTCGACTGGTCCCAAAAGGAGATAAACAGACTAGACACTAAAACGCGAAAAACGTTGACAATGTACAGAAACCAGTGTCTGTCTAGGCTTTATCTTCCGGAGGAGCAGGAAGTATGGATCCCTAGGACCATAAGCATTGTGCTACTATCGTAAGTACCGGGCAATATCTGATGAGCTTCCTTAATCCAGACCTCAAAATGGTGCACCAACAGAACAAAATAAGAGCCAGCAGAACAACCTCCATCACAAAACAAGCAAAACATTCTGAACAAGACTATCTTACAAATAAAACCTAATCAATCAACAAGTCTGAAACGGAAATAACTCAAACGAGTCGTCAAAAATACACCAAGAACTTCCATTGCAAAAACAAAGAGAATAGGTCAACTAACAGTGTGACAAGTAGTTTCTGGGGAAATTGAATCAGGACTATATACACCCCTGTGCCAGAATTATATGCAAATCGATATTTTTGTTCTAACTCCGATAGTTTTCAATGAATTTTTTTGAAATTTAGCACGTTATATGGCAACACTAACACAACAGCAGATCTAAAATTTTAATATAATCTGCACAGTAATAAGAAATTAGCAGCCATTTTAATGATTTGCATTTTTTCCAGCGTGCCAACTTTATATGCAAACCAATGCTAAAATATGGCGAAGTGCTAAAAGATAATCGAAACATTGATTATTCTAAGAATTTGTAAATTGAGAACAACAATAATAAAGAACAAACAACTTCAATATGGTTTCATAGTACAATTAATATTTTATATAATTGCCATTTTTATTGACAAGATCAAAAAGCCTTTGGTCCATTGAAGATGTCAAACTTTCGATTTTATCTGGTGAAATCTGTTTGACAGCAATCAGATTAGCATTTCTTGGAGTTGTCCTGCCTTCCTTCGAAGTAAATATTTTATTTCAAGATGGTCCACAGATTTTCAATGGGATTTAAATCTGGAGAACAGGCTGTCCATCGCATTATTTTCCCATGTCTGACAAAAACTCTCTCCAAATATCCAGTGTCTATCCTTGCAGAATGAGACGGTTCATTATCATGCATGCATTCTTTTTCCGGAATGCCAAATTCTTCTCCTTTTGCTATGGCTCCAAGTGTGCCTTAATGAAGTCAATGTATAGTTTGGCGGTAATTTTCACTCCATCAGCTCATTGCTAATGATTTCAGCCCAGAACATCACATCACCACCTCCTTGTTGACGCCTGATCCTTTGGGGACGTAGACCCTCATTACGGTACCATAATCCCCTCCAATCATCGGGTTCATCAAGGATCGCTCGACACACATCAGTGAACAGAACAGTTTGAAAATTCACCTCATGTGATCTCTGGCACATTCCATCCTCTTTTTCTTGTGGATATCCTTCAATTGAGAGCGCACCTCTGGCTTCCCAAATTTTGCAATCGTTCTCAGGATACGACAACGAGTTAACTTGGGCACATAAGGAACGCCAGCTTTTTCAAAAACTTGTTTCTAGTTTCAAGTGGGTTACGGTAAACTTCTTTTTTGATCTTGCTCACTGTTCGACGTGACAATTATAATTTCTTCCGAATTTTCCCTTTTGTAGAACGTCCGTTCCAAAGTTGAGGGTTGGTACAATATTTTTTGATTGTCCGATGATCACGGTGTAATTCTTTGGCAATTTCTAAGGTGGAAATTTTATTATGAAGCCTTTGAACAATTTTAGACTTCTCAGCTTGACTTAAAGCACCTTTACCCCCATCTTGCATATAAAGTTGGCACACTGTAAAAAAAACTGCAGGTCACCAAAATGGCTGCCGCTTGTTCTCGCTATTGCGCAGATCAGCTTAAAATTTTATATCTGCGCATGCGTTAGTGTTGCCGTATAACGTGCGAAGTTTCACGAATTTTCATTGAAAACTATCGGATTTAGAACAAAAACATCGATTTGCATATAATTCTGGCACGGAGTATATATATATATATATATATATATATATATATATATATATATATATATATATATATATATATTACTTATGAGTTTTCATGTTAGTATGTAACTATGTATTTCTTTATTAGTATATTTTATGAAATAGCTGGGTAAAAGATATGTAAAAAAAAAAATTACAATTTGAAAACCGGATAGTTGTATATCATCTTTAATTGTTTATAAATAGAAATTTAAATATAAGGGCAATAACTCCGGAGGAAAAATGGAGTTATCTAACTTGTTTTGTCGTTTTAATGGGACGAATTATTTACCGTAGGTAAATCATAGATATTAAATCTATAATGCTTTGTTTAACGTTAGTTAATTAAATGGTAAATATTTTAATAATGTTAATGGGATGAGAATTAAAGAATACATATTCCTTAAGAGGTAAAGTGTGTATTATTGACAATTAGTCATGCTAGCTTACAAAAGTGCATTGATAATATTATGTAGGTAATTTAGGTTTTCTAAATTATGTTAAGAACTTTTGATAGGCTGATTAAATTTAAGGTGTTTCTTTTATTATTATTACTGATATTTTGCAGATAATATATCTGAGAGATTGTGCATAACTCCTTGCTTTTAATTTAAACCCAAATATGATCTCTTAGAAATATAGCTGTAGTCTGACAAAACGAATACGTATAGTTGAATTCAATTGCATAAAAACACCACAAGTAAGAATTTTTTAAATTCTTATGATTTTTCGAATTTTAAATATATGCATTTTCTTTTATGGATATTTTTCTTCAGCAAATCCATTTTTATTCCAGAGGAAAAAATTCCCAAATTTCTGAGGAATACACATCTGTCTGTGGAGTTGTTTGAAGGACTTCCGCTATTCAACGAAACAAGTGTAAGACACACTACATGAAATACGAATAAAACATTATGAGTGTGAATTAAATACATATTCTTAAAATAACTATATATATATATATGTTATTTGTTTTTGTTTTTGCGATACGTTTTTGAATGAATTCAATTATTCACGAAAGTGCATTTTTACCTAAATGCAAGTGGTATAAAGGGGTTAATCTCATTACCGTGGGGTCCCGATTTCGAATCTTGCTAGATTCAGCGACTCTGATGAGTTGTAGACGACGAAACTCTTGTCAGTGGAAATTATATTTTAAAAACAATATATATACCGCTCCCCATGTGGGGGTACCAATGTTGGTTAAACTCGCATTTAGGTAAAAATGCACTTTCATAAATAATTGAATTCATTCAAAAACGTATCGTTAAAACAAAAACAAATAACATATAAGCACAACGCAATATATGAGAACAGTCGGTGAAAATGGACCAGTGGATAAAGAAGTTAGGCTTATTGCCATGGGGTCCCGATTTCGAACCTCACTAGATTTAACCACTGATGAGTCGTAGACGACGAAACACGTGTCAGTGAATAATTGTATTCTAAAAACAATATATATATATATATATATATATATATATATATATATATATATATATATATATATATATATATATATATATGCAAAGGTCGCAACAAAGGTAAGGCTTCCTATGTTTTAACTCATAAACTAAAATGGCAAAAATCTACGAAGACAGAAGTTGTACCATAAAAACGAGCGACATTTTGTGCTTAAGAATTTATTTTTCTACACTGTCATCACAATTCTCACTGCGTTTTTACACCCCTCTTTTGGTTCCTCGGTCTGAAAGTCTGGAACCGCTTCGAAATCGGTTTCGTAAAAGTCCTAAAGGTGCTGGTGAATGTTAATCAGTTCATTTTTTCTCCGTTGAGAAATTCACTGACGAATCTCTGTTTCTGAGGAACGTCAAGGACAGGGATTGCTTTCTTAGAATCTCACATTATCAATAACTGCAACAGAGAAATGAACATTCAGTCATCATAACAATCCCCTCTGATCCATTCGGGCGGAATAAAAAAGTGGCATTATTTTGAAAGGTCTCTCGTGTACATGTACATATATATATATATATATATATATATATATATATATATATATATATATATATATATATTCGAATTTTTCCAAAAAGTCAACTAGATATTTTTTTCTCTAAAATATTCGTAGTCGTATAAATCTGAAAAATCAGATTGTCTATAAGAATGTGGTTATGTCTGATATTTGGTCGTATTGATTTGGTTTAAATAACTGTCAGTTTCTAAACATAAATCATTTTTTGTTGATAAGTAAGCTTGTATTTGTCAGGAGACATCTCAATTTATATATATATATATATGTGTGTGTGTGTGTGTGTGTGTGTGTGTGTGTGTGTGTGTGTGTGTGTGTATAACATTTACGCTTTATATAAATGTTAATTTCAACTATATTTTTCGCCGAGGTTAACATTGGGAGAGCGGTTTGTTTCTTGTTAATGAAGTCAGAGATGGCTTCGTGGCCGGGTTTGAATTTCTCGACTGGCAGTAACTTCACGCTTCACTGATATATATATATATATATATATATATATATATATATATATATATATATATATATATATATATATATATACTAGCATGGGTGCCCGGCGTTGCCCGGGTGTTTGGAAGTGTATGCTGAGCAAAGAAAAAAAAACGGTCAATTTTTTAAACTTTGACCCTTATTATGACCCCTTAAAATTTATTGTTTTGGGCTCAAATTAAGTTAGATCCATGTCCAAGGAACCTTTATCTAAAATTTCACGTGTTTAGACCCCAAATTGTCGGAGGGGTTTGCTTGAGGTCTCAAAGGTCAAATCGTTGAACTTTGACCCCTTAACAGCCAAATTTCTAGCCGAAAACCAATCACATAGATTTTCCTAAATCTCAGTACCTTGTATATCAAATTTTGAGTCCGTAGACTGAAAATTGAGAGAGTTATTGCGTAGGGAAATGTACACAGACACACACAGACACACAGACACACACACACGCACACAAACACACACACACACACATACACACACACACACACAAAGACACGTTCACTTTTGTAGATATACTAGCAATGGGTGCCCGTCGTTGCCCGGGTGTTTGAAGGTGTATGCTGAGAAAAAAAAAGACGGTAATTTTTTTTATAATTTGACCCCTATTATGACCCCTTAAACTTTATTGTTTTGGGCTCAAATGAAGTTATTAAGTTAGATCCATGTCCAAGGAACCTATATCTAAAATTTCAAGTGCGTACACCCAAAATTGTCGGAGGAGTTTGGTAGAGTTCTCAAAGGTCAAATCGTTGAACTTTGACCCCTTAATCGCCAAATTTCTGGCCAAAAATCGATCACATACATTTTTCCAAATCTCAGTACCCTGTATATTAAATTTCGAGTTTGTAGACTAAAAATTGACAGAGTTATTGCGTAGAGAAATGTACACACACACACACACACGTTCACTTTTATATATATATATATATATATATATATATATATATATATAGAATAAATGACAAAAAGTTATATTCCAAAATTCATGATGTTGACCATCTTATAATTTATTCCTTTAATTCAGTTGACTTATACAATTTTGACAGTAAATGGTAAAAATCCAAAAAATTGGACCTTTATATTTTTCCATTACACCATATTGAATTTTTATCAAATAAAATCATGAAACCCAATTATTTGCACTAACAATTTTTATTAATTTATGAATCTTTCACCAAAATCTTCTATTTAATAATTAGCGAATTTATTATTTCTAAGTTGTGTATACATACTTATGAAAATAATATCAACAAATTATAAACTATTATGCATGTCTCTACTACATACATACCATGTAACCCAGTACTACCTGCCTCATAGTCGGGTCACCGGCGACTAAACTGGTTCCCCCACCAGACTTGTTTCGTGAGGAGGGCGGCTAGTCTCCCTGAAGGATGAAAAACAAGACCTTCCAAAGGGCGAATGAACTCTTTTTCTGGGTCAACGGCCAACTAGCACCGTGTATATTTGTGTGTGTGTGTGTGTGTGTGTGTGTGTGTGTGTGTGTGTGTGTGTGTGTGTGTGTGTGTGTGTGTGTGTATTGAGGTGGGGAAGGCAACCTTTCTAGGAGAAGCAAATCTCTGATTTAAAAAACCATAAAGCGGGAGACCAGTACCCGCATTAAGCTGGTCTGCAGTTTAATTTGTTGCTGGCTATCTTGCTCTTGCTTGTTGCTGGATCTCAACATTTTGAACCGAGAGAGACTTAGCTGCCGTACAAAGCTAAGACTCTGTAACATCATATTTGTATAGATACTCCCTCAGGCATTTGGGCTCATGGATTTTAAATGTCTGAGGGAGTGGCACTCGTCTGACAAACGTTGCAATCGTCATATATATATATATATATATATATATATATATATATATTTAACTACTTCATTTACTCACATAAAATTAATATATGAAAGTATAAATTTATGCGTAAACTTTAAGTATTTACTTCAAAAGTGCTCAATACGTAGGTAGAGCTAGTTAGTACATTATAAAATATATATGGCGATTAAGCTACACTGAATATTCCGCGTTTGACCCACTCTAGAACTCTTAAGCCTGAAGAGTCCTAGACTGGATCAAATGTGGAATATTCAGTGTAGCTTAATCGCCATATATATTTTATAACTTATATATATATATATATATATATATATATATATATATATATATATATATATATATATATATATATATATATTAGAGGTGGGACGATTCCAAAATGTTTCCCGATTCCGATCCAATTACCGATTCCGTTCTAAATTTCCGATTCCGATTCGATTCCTGATTCCGATTCTGATTCCGATTCTTTCAATATGTATAAATATTCTATAAAATATTTGTTTTGTTTTTGTTTGTTTTCTTCGTAAATTTTCAATTTATTACATAAATCATTGGGTAATTCCGGGCATATTTTTTTCTCAACTGCTTTTCTTGTAATGTATTGCAAATTTAAAGACAACAAATGGTTTATTTTGATTTTAAATAAAGCCAAATTGTATCAGTTCGTCGTTAGTATACAACATGCTACTTGAAAGTGTTCATAAACAGTTGAAAACAGTCGACGATTATTAGGTAAAATGAGAAAACAATGTAAGAACAAAATATTAACCCCCCCCACCCATTGTTACGAAGGAATTTCTAAATAATAATGTTACTATTACACAATAATAATGTTACTATTTAGAAAACAATTTTTACATGGAGAGTGTATTGGGCGTCGTTAACTATTACGTGCCTTCCTTCTACGAATGTTTAAATTTTATTCTATTATATAAATTTGGTGGGCTATTGAATTGATTTGCTTTGCCGTAAAAAAAAATGAGATGCAAATAATAACAACTAGCGGGACCTGTGGAAATTCCACAAGGAACTCATTCATATGTAATATATTGATGTTGGTATTCATGGCGTAAATAAAGATGATCTAATATTATTGTAACTTTTGTTAAAACTGCAAAAGTATTTATCTAAGCTAGTAAGGACGCTCGGTATAGCCAAATCATAAAGTACACTTAAATATAATATTTTAATTCTTGCAGATTTCGTATATATTATTATAGAGTTAATGTTCTATCGATTTTTATATATTATAAAGTTTCGGTTTCAAAAATAAATAAATATATCCATATGGTTTGGGTGCATTAGCTTGAGTTTCTTCAGCTATAATCGAAACCGAAACCAAAATTTATGCAGAATTTTTTATAAAATTATTTATTTTTAAAAATGGATCACTGGAGTTCCATCAGCTATAATCGAAATCGAAACCAAAACGAAAACTTATGACGAATTCTTGGTAAAATTATTATAAGAAATGGGAATTCATAATTAAACAATATTCACTCGGACGTAATCGTGACACACAAAATAAATAACACACACTATCGTATTAATATATAGTATTGTTTAAAGTCATAGAAACCATCCTCCTTTCCTACTACTAACCCTAAGTACAGGAGGTAATACGAAAAATATAGCAATTACATATGATTTTATGATTTTGTTGACCGGCCTTAGAATTAGTGGTAAAAATTACTTAACTGCTTAAAAAGTGATAATGAACCGAAATGGGATCAGTTTACATTATATTTATATGCACAAGTGAGCCCCATTCTAAATTCTAAAATACCGTTTCAGTGTGCTCACACATAATCGCCTAAAGAAGTAGAATCACATATGTGTTGGGTATTTTAAATGTAAATGAAAGTTGTTTTTTTTTAAGTTAACAAACTTCTCAATGTTTCGATTTTTCCGATTCCCAATTCCGACTCCGATTAATCGTTCCAACACTAATATATATATGTATATATGATGAGAATAATGGAAATCGTATTCCGACAAAATAGAGAAATAAAAAGGAACAAACCGAATTATGTGTTGATCAACGTTTCGAAATAAAGACGAAAGATGAATACATAACTCGGTTTGATCCTTTTTATCTCTCTCTCTCTCTCTCTCTCTCTCTCTCTCTCTCTCTCTCTCTCTCTATCTATCTATCTATCTATCTCTACATATATATATATATATAAAGCTGAATGTATTTGTGTGTGTGTGCGCGTGTGTGTGTGTGTGCGCGCGCGCTTGTGTGTGTGTGTCTGGTCACGAATAGGCTCCTATATGGTTGACTATTTTAAAAAATGATTACATATAATGATGGAAGATGTATCAAGACACAGGAATGGGTATGTTTGATCTGGCAGAACGGTGGTTCATAAAAATTGTGGGGTCTGCGTTTGCGCCTGGCCTCCATGGAATGGAAATAGGCACAAACTTTAATAAAGACTTTTCATATCTATCTGCGTTAGTATAATTTGATAATTATGTTTCAGTTTGAAGAAATATGATATAATAAAATCATGGAGTGTTCGTTCGCACCTGACCTCCATAGAATGGAAATATGTCACAAAGTTTAACACGGTTTTTTTTTAATATAGATCCACAAAATATTGTGATAAGTGTTTCAGTGTGAACAGGTATGGTATAATAAATTATGGGGTTTATCTATTTTATTTTTACTTTCATCATATTTTGCTTTGGTTTTGATAACCCCGAATTCGAAGCTATCTCTTTACAACCCTTCCTTTTCATAACCTATCATACTTTCATAAA
Organism: Euprymna scolopes; assembly: GCF_053919585.1. Taxonomy (NCBI): domain Eukaryota; kingdom Metazoa; phylum Mollusca; class Cephalopoda; order Sepiida; family Sepiolidae; genus Euprymna; species Euprymna scolopes. The sequence continues at coordinate 112,227,606 of NC_136483.1, read as the reverse complement.
TTAGAGTCCATTTAGCAGCGGGATGTAAACATGTTTATTTAACAATAAATAAGTATATATATATATATATATATATATATATATATATATATATATATATATATATATATATATATAGTATCACCATCTTGTTTGCGTTAGAGTTTTCCCCAGACGCCATGGGGAGGTAAACAAATAAGGCTTTTGTTAGTGCTCTATTTTATAAGTGTGATTTTCGTAAATAAAATACATTGTAGGGTAAGGAATAGAGAGCACAGATTTTTTAAAGGTTTTGAGGGTATTGCACCACCGAAACTTTCATACTTGACATAATGTTCTGATACAATAGCATCGTCATACGCCTTGCCGAAAAAGGTTCTCCAATGCGGGTCACGAAAGCTGGATAGGGAACCACCCTACGATCCAAGTTCCGTCACTCTATTTATTCACGTTTACAATAAGGCCCTTGATTTATCATAAAGTTTGTAAAAAATTTCAAACATGGCGGAGAATGTCGAATGACTTAGGGCTGCACTTGATATTTAACAAACAAATGTGGACAGAAACGCCTTAATATGCGCCCATTCAATCTGTACGCTTGGCGATTAAAAATATATCCCATGTTTTAAGCATGACGGATAGACAAAAATTTTGTTCTGAAAGAATGCTTGTTTTGTTTTGCGGCATATCAAACCTTTTGGTTTATGAAATACTGAATCTACACATTTTGACAAAGATTTGATGCTTGAAATTCTTTATATCTGCAAATATCTAATCAATCGGTGTGGTTTAATTGTTCGGTTTATGGCATATCAAACCATTTTACAGTTATTTAATGCGGAATATGCTTATTTTGATAAACGTGTTTATTTCAAGTTCTTTATATTTTCAAATATTTATTCATGGTGTTTGGTTTGGTTTGGCTGTTTTGTACAATAAAATGGTTGGTTTCGTTTTATTTTCTACAGAACATGATTGAGTTTTGCAAAGAAGAAAGAAACAATAACATAAATACTTGATGCTTTTTTGGTCAGAAAGCATCTTCAGACTGCGTGACCTGGTAGCATCAGTGCAAACTTAAGTTTGACAGACCGACAAAGATGTAGTTCTAAAGTTAAGCTTGACAGACAAACTAACATGTCTCAAACTTAAGCCTGAAAGGCCAATGGATCTGGTAGCATCAGTGCAAACTTATGTTTGACAGACCGACAAAGATCTAATTCTAAACTTAAGCTTGGCAAACAAACTAACATGTCTCAAACTTAAGCCTGAAGGACCAATGGACATAAGATTTTAAAATTAAGTGTTACAGAATAAAGGAAAACATATCTCAGAAGTGATTGGTTGCATCTAAGAAAAGAGCATTTATTTAATCTGAACGTTTTAGGATGAAAATATTATTTCAAAGGTAAGCGTGACAGATCAACGGACCGATACATTTTTGTTAAAGCATAAATGAATCTAAAGATGATATTTCACACTTAAGCGCGAAATATTTATGAACGGGCAAATACCTCTGTTATAGTCAAGATTGCCTGCTCGTTTTGACTTCCGGTTTCTGCTGTTCATTTCGCTAGATAATCACACTTTGCCAAGCGGATAAGAAAGCTATTTTTAACATGACGGAAAGGACAGGCTTTCACTTTATTTCAGAGAAAGAGACAATATCTTGCTAGTAACCATTTTCGCGTACGCGGGGAAGAAACCGGAAGTCAAAAAGAGGAGAAAATCTTCATTTTAACCAATACATTTATAACGATATTTGAACGTATTTGATTACAGATGCGTCCAGTTAATCTACACCTTTATCGAGTGGAACTAAATCGTGATCAACGGACGCAGCTTGTCATGATGTTCCGAGGACGCTTATAAAAAATAACTGAGTATTGACGCGCGGCTTTAGGCTTCTGTTGATATTTAAAAAAAAAAAATGTTTAAAAACGCAAAGTTGCTGAAGTCAGTGTGACTAATTATGGCGAGTGAATCGTCCGTGGGTTATTTTAAATGTCAGGCGGCTTTGAATTTTGTGAGACGGTCACAATCTCGATACGTCAGCCCCTTCATTTCCAGCTCAGCACTTTGCGCTAAAATGGCGGCCCTTTGTGAGTCTATCGTCAAATAGTCATGAAGCTAACGGCTATACTTCCGGTTTGCCCGCAGCAGACACTTGTGTCTCTGATTATTATGTATCGGCCCGCGATAATGAAGCGCCTTTGTTGATGAAGAGTATTGTTTAGCAGCTTGACTCTTTGAACCAGACTCGTGCACGGTCGTTTTTTTTCTTTTTTTAATATTTATTTTGTTGTTGTTGTTGTTGTTGTTGTTGTTGTTGTTGTCAATTCTTAATTGATCGTCGATGTAGTTATTTTGTTGTAGGCTGTTGATTACCTCCCTTTCTTCCGAAATAGTGATGAAAACCTTTAAAAACATGAAATGTCAACCATGCCGGCCGACCCTAGGTTTAAGAGACGGGGGCCCTAGTTTCTTGTTTAATTCATTTATTTTTATATTTCGTTATTTATTTTATAGGGAGTAATGAATGAAATAATAAATGAAAGATAGAATGTAAGAAAGAGCGAAAGTAAAAATATTTATATATACATACATACATATATATATATATATATATATTCCCTATTCCCAGTTTAAACAAAAGACACACACACACACATATGTAAATATATATATATATATATATATATATATATATATATATATATATATATATATATATGCATGTATGTATGTATATATAAAGATTTTTAGAGAGAGAGAGGAGGGAGAGAGAAAGAGAGAGATTAGTATGCTGACCGGCGTTGCCCGGTCGTAAAATACGTTGAAATATTATATTATTCGCTACCATGTGATTGATGGTTATCATTACTGTAAAAATTAACTGACTTTGACGTATAAATGTATATTTGTGCATGTCTGGAAGGACACTTTAAGTCGACTTACGCCTGATAAGTTAAAATTTTTCAATTTTTACACTTTAGCAGACATTTCTACCGGCTAAAAACCAAATCGAATTTGCTCCACAAATTCGAACCCCCTATATATCAGATTTCAAGTCTGTAGACCAAAAACTGATAAAGAAGTTTGGTAAAGACCGTTCTGCACATACACACACACACACACACACACACACACACACACATTAGATTATTTTCATATATATACATCTATAGATAGACAGAGAGAGAGACGGAGAAGATAGATAGAGAGAGAGAGAGAAAGAAAGAGAGATAGAGACAGAGAGTATAGATAGATAGATAGATAGATAGATAGATAGATAGATAGATAAATACAGAGAGAAAGAAAGAGAAACAGAAACAGAAACGGAGAAGATTGATAGAGAGAGAGACGAAGAAGATATATACATATATATATATAGAGAGAGAGAGAGTGAGAGAGGGGGGGAGAGACGAAGAAGATAGATAAAGAGAGACAGTGAGAGATAGATTGAGAAGGTAGAGAGAGAGAGAGAGAAAGAGAGAGACGAAGAAAATAGATAGGGAAAGAGAGAGAGATAGACGGAGAAGGTAGATAGAGAGATAGAGAGAAAGAGAAAGAGAGACGGAAAAGATAGATAGATAGATAGATAGATAGATAGATAGATAACATTAATGGAAAGAAGTAACATAAATATAAAGAAGTAGACAAAAGGTGCGAAAAAAGTAACGAAAGAATGATAAGAATTATGAAAGAATCAATTTGAATAACGTATACGTATTTAAAATATACATAGGAAAATAGAATAGCACGAGTAGAACGTGATAGAAAGAAAAGAAAAGAAAGACAGACAGAAAGAAATAGTATAGATTAAAAAGGAATTTGAAATTTATATAGAAGAGGGCAGAATGTTAGAAACAAAACAAAGGAAACGAATCTAAAGTGAGATAGATGAACAAAAGAAAGAATGAAAGAAAACGTATCAAAGAAAGAATGGGCGAGTAAATAAAAGAAAGAAAGAGCGTTGAAAGGTAGAAGGATTTGAAGCATATCTAGAAAAGCAGGAAGTAGTGTAAATAAAAGAAACTAGACGAATCTGAAGCAGGGAAAAAAAGCTAAAGAAAGAAAGAATAATTAAATGAATGAATCCATAAGTGAATGAATGAATGATTAAAAGGATAGAAATGAATTTAGAATGTCGAATGCCAAATCGAAAAATGAATAAATGAAAAAAAAAAGACAGAAAGAAAGAACAAAAGACAGATAGAAAAGAATATAATAACATAGATGAAAACAAAGGAGAAAAATGTGAAAGAGAAAAGAAAGAAAACTGGAATGAATAAATGACTGAATAATTGATAAGGGAAAGATACGACGAAGTGAATATGAAATATTGTTACATAATGCGATCCGTGTTTGAGTGGAAAAAGTTCATAAGTCATGGAGTCAGTGTGTGACACTGAGTAGGAATTGCAAACCACGTGATTTCCAGATAAATCTCTCTCTCTCTCTCTCTCTCTCTCTCTCTCTCTCCCTCTCTTTCTCTATGTATCTATATATCTATCAATCAATCTATCTTCTTCGTCTCTCTATCTATCTATCTATCTTCTTCGTCTCTCTCTCCATATATATATATATATATATATATATATATATATATATATATATATATATATATATATATATATATATATATATATATATATATCCTATTTGGTTTTATCGAGCTTTTACATCTGGTTGAGATTACTTTATAAATATTAATTCTTTAATATTTATAATATACTTTAGTTTTACCATCTTGGATCATTTTGGTAACTTTAATTGTAATTTTTTTTATATACATTCACTGACACGTGGTTCGTCGTCTACGACTCATCAGAGTGGCTGAATCTAGCGAAATTCGAAATCGGGACTCTGCGATAATGAAAATATTCTTTTTTTTTTTTACATGGAGTTCACCACTTATCAAGGCCTAATGGCCACTCAGGGATAAGGGTTATTGTGTGTACAGTAATCAAAGGGATAGTGCAGCAATAGTATTGGAGAATTGGTAGGGTGTCATTACTTAGGGGGGGCGGTTCATTAGGATTTTGTTTGTGTTGAACTTGAAGACATCCAGGTTGAAGTCGGGAGGGAAACAGGCAAGCGGAACAGAGTTCCACAGGCGTGCAGTTCTAAGAAAGAAGCTTTGTTCATGGTATCTACGTTTTGATTTAGGCACAGATAGGGAGTGGGGAAAATTATTGACGGTGGTTTCAGCTAGTCGGGTGTTTTTTGAGAAAGATTGGCGAGGGGAGACCAGAGAATGGAGCTCAGACGAGCACCTGCCATGGAAATAACTATAGAACAATGACAGGCACGCTAGTCTCTTCTGTGGGAAAGAGGTTGCAGGGTAGAGAAAAGGGCATCCCCCACCAAGCCACGGAGTCTATTTTGTACTCCGTCAAGGCAGGATAAGCTGTTTTTTGCAGCCCCCGCCCAGATGTGGCAGCAGTACTCCATCTTTGAACGTACTTGGCTCTTATATAAATAGAGAATTGCATCATTAGTGAGATATCTTCTGGAGCAGTAGAAGGATCCCACCATTTTCCCAGCGACCTTAGCCACAGACTTGATGTATGTGCTCCATTTAAGATCAGGTGTAAAGGTCAAACCCACGAGCTTATCAAATCCTGGAGCCTCCCTTAGACGAGAGCCATCCATTTCAATTGATGCCAGATGGGGATCAGAGCGTTTATGATGTAGAGATAGGAGCTTGGTCTTAGATGCATTAAAGGTAACCAGCTACCTCTTTCCCCACTGTACCACGCGCTCAAGATCAGAGGAGAGAGAGTCAGAGAGAACATCATCATTTACGGCCTTTGATGTGTTGTCATAGATGGTCGTGTCATCAGCGTAGATGTCAACGAAAGATTTTAGTATGTGTTTTGGGAGATCATTGATGTAGTTCAGGAAGAGGGCTGGGCCCAGTATGGACCCCTGAGGGACTCCAACATTAATACTGTGGGCCTCTGATTTCTGCCCATCAACAACTACTCTTATGAGCCTATCAGAGAGAAATGACTTAATGATAGAGAAGACATTTCCAGTTATACCGTAGCTGGAAATCTTGTGTAGTAGGCCTTTATGCCAAACCTTATCGAAGGCCTTTGATATGTCGAGAGCCATTGCCCTAGAAATGAAGCCTTTGTCAAGAGATTCGCTAATCCGATGAGATATAACCGTTAGCACATCTGCTGTAGATCTAGCAGAGCGGAAACCATATTGCGTGTCACTAAGAAGGTTATTTCTGCTGAGGTGGTTGACTACTTCTCTATTTATTGTGGATTCCAGCAACTTACTCATGACACACAGGAGACTTATTGGTCTGTACTGAGAGGGAGATGACTTATCACCTGAATGCTTAAATACAGGTCATACTGATGAGGTTTTCCAGGGTGTTGGAAAGCACTTCTCCTTAAGGTAACGCTTAAACAGTTTGGAAAGTATGGGGGTAAGTTCTGGTGGTAATTTTTATAACACTATAATTGGAATACCGTTGGGACCAGTTGCTTTATTGGAGTGAAGGTTCTTGATTAGCTTGACGACCTCACGCACAGATATTTGCATGTTGCATAGCGTGTTGTCTGTTATAGGAGGGAATATGGGGAGTTAATTGCCTTCGTCACACAGGGTAGAATTTTCTGCAAAGTTTTTGGCAAATAGTTTGGCCTTATCGGATGCTGTCGAGATGACCTCTGGTCCATTGATAACGGTTGGGATAGAGCGCACGTTTCTGTTCAAGATCCTATTTGCTATTTGCTATTTGCTAGAACTGGTGGGAACCAAGCCGCTGCTTAACGGATTGCGCATATAATTCTCTTGCATTTTTTATTACTCTTTTACAGTGGTTGCTGGCGGTTCTGAAAGCAGCTTTAGTTTCAGTGCATCTATTACGTTGGTAGCTATGGAAAAAGTGATTTCTGTGTGCGATGGCAGCAGCACATTCGGGGGGAGAACCATGGCTGGCTGTTAGGTTTTTGTTGGAATTTTGTGGGTGGTATGAATTGGCCTATGCCTACAATAAACCATTCGGTCAGATCTGATACTATAGAAGACACATCCTTTTTAAACATGGAATGGAGAGGGAGATCAGATATGAATGTACGGAAGCTATCCCAGTCCGCCATAGAGTATCGGTATACAGTACGGTGGAGAGGTACGTCTGTAGATGTATTATATTTCATTTTTATCAACTGATACGACGCAGTGGTCGGAGGGTTCCAGAGGAGATAGAACGGAACATGAGCATAGCTCAGGGGAAGTGGATAGAAAAAGGTCTAGGAGGCTTGCGAACTGACCGGTACTATCGGGCACACGGGTGGGCTCGCGGACAATCTGAGTGAGGTCATAGGTAATGGCAAAATCATGACAGAACCTCCCCTCCTCATCAGTCTTATTTGAGTGGGTCAGCCATTTCACATTATGGACATTGAAGTCACCACAAATGTGAATGTTAGCCGAGGAATGAGCAAACAGGATGTGGTCAATTTTTTCTGATATACTCTTAAAGACAGTAACTCCACTGTTGTGGGGGCGATAGAGGTCAAATATAAATGCTTTGGTGTAAGCAAGTGCAACCCGGAAGCACATATAAGGTAGATTAGGGTATTCTCTGGAGATATCCCTGCCACATGGGAAGCCATCTTTAATGTAGGCACATATTCCATGCCCGTGGCGATCTTGGGGGTCAGATTCAGATGTTAGGTTAGAGTATCCTTTAATTATGAACTCATCTAGGGAGGTGGTCGGCCCTATTCCAGTTTCGCTTAGAAAGAATATGTAAGGTTACGTCTCCTGTAATTGGGCTTCAACCTCTGGAAAGTTAAAAAGTAGACTATTGAAATGCCTTGGAGATTATTTGATTATTTGATTGCATTATACATTAGTTTTGAATCAGTGAAATATTAAATTATCCAACTATTGGATGCATTGGTAACTATTTGAAGATCAAAATTAATTACATATTATCCAATTATTGGATGCATTGGCAATTATTTGAAGATCAAAAATTCATTACATATTGTCCAACCATTCGATGAATTGGTAATTATTTGAAGATCAAAAATTCATTAAATATTATCCAATTATTGGATGCATTGGCAATTATTTGAAGATCAAAAATTCATTACATATTATCCAACCATTCGATGCATTGATAACTATTTGAAGATTAAAAATTCATTACATATTATCCAACCATTCGATGCATTGGTAATTATTTGAAGATCAAAATTCATTACATATTATCCAACCATTCGATGCATTGGTAATTATTTGAAGATCAAAATTCATTACATATTATCCAACCATTCGATGCATTACAAATTATTTGAAGATCAAAATTCATTACATATTATCCAACTATTGGATGCATTGGTAACTATTTGAAGATCAAAATTCATTACATATTATCCAACTATTGGATGCATTGGCAATTATTTGAAGATCAAAAATTCATTACATATTATCCAACTATTGTATGCATTGGTAATTATTTGAAGATCAAAAATTCATTACATATTATTCAACTATTGGATGCATTGGTAATTATTTGAAGATCAAAATTCATTACATATTATCCAACCATTCGATGCATTGGTAACTATTTGAAGATCAAAATTCATTACATATTATTCAACTATTGGATGCATTGGTAATTATTTGAAGATCAAAATTCATTACATATTATCCAACCATTCGATGCATTGGTAACTATTTGAAGATCAAAATTAATTACATATTATCCAACCATTCGATGCCTTGGTAATTATTTGAAGATCAAAAATTCATTACATATTATCCAACCATTCGATGCATTGGTAACTATTTGAAGATCAAAATTCATTACATATTATCCAACTATTGGATGCATTGGCAATTATTTGAAGATCAAAATTCATTACATATTATCCAACCATTCGATGCATTGGTAATTATTTTAAGATCAAAATTCATTACATATTATCCAACCATTGGATGCATTGGTAATTATTTGAAGATCAAAATTCGTTACATATTATCCAACCATTCGATGCATTACTAATTATTTGAAGATCAAAATTCATTACATATTATCCAACTATTGGATGCATAGGTAACTATTTGAAGATCAAAATTCATTACATATTATCCAACTATTGTATGCATTGGTAATTATTTGAAGATCAAAAATTCATTACATATTATTCAACTATTGGATGCATTGGTAATTATTTGAAGATCAAAAATTCATTACATATTATCCAACCATTCGATGCATTGGTAACTATTTGAAAATAAAAATTCATTACATATTATTCAACTATTGGATGCATTGGTAATTATTTGAAGATCAAAATTCATTACATATTATCCAACCATTCGATGCATTGGTAACTATTTGAAGATCAAAATTCATTACATATTATCTAACCATTCGATGCATTGGTAATTATTTAAAGATCAAAAATTCATTACATATTATCCAACCATTCGATGCATTGGTAATTATTTGAAGATCAAAATTCATTGCATATTATCCAACCATTCGATGCATTGGTAACTATTTGAAGATCAAAAATTCATTACATATTATCCAACTATTGGATGCATTGGTAATTATTTGAAGATCAAAATTCATTGCATATTATCCAACCATTCGATGCATTGGTAATTATTTGAAGATCAAAAATTCATTACATATTATCCAATCATTCGATGCATTGGCAATTGTTTGAAGATCAAAATTCATTTCATATTATCCAACTATTGGATGCATTGGTAATTATTTGAAGATCAAAATTCATTACATATTATCCAACTATTCGATGCATTGGTAACTATTTGAAGATCAAAAATTCATTACATATTATCCAACCATTCGATGTATTGGTAATTATTTGAAGATCAAAAATTCATTACATATTATCCAACCATTGGATGCATTGGTAATTATTTGAAGATCAAAATTCATTACATATTATCCAACCATTCGATGCATTGGTAATTATTTGAAGATCAAAATTCATTACATATTATCCAACCATTCGATGCATTACTAATTATTTGAAGATCAAAATTCATTACATATTATCCAACCATTGGATGCATTGGTAATTATTTGAAGATCAAAATTCATCACATTATTTGACTATTTTATATATATCGAAAATTATTGAAAATTCATTGAAAATATAGGGATACATTTGAAATAAGTTTGTATAAACTTATATTACTGTTTAACGTCATCCAAAATATTGTAGCCTTCGTCGCAAAAGAGATAAAGAATAGAAAATAACTTCAACTCGCTTATTCTTTGTAACATTTATTTCCTCATTGTTACGACCATGACGTTACCCGCGTGATTGTCTTATCGGACGTCCTCCACGCCTTTAATGTGATCGTTTTCTTCGTGTTTATAGTATTTCTTTGCCTTACCGTGACGTCGTTTCGCTCACGGCTCGGTATTTGCATATAGCTATCCACGCTATAATACAACTCTCGGAATCGATTGGAAATGATATTATTACAGGAATGTCTTTGGAAATTATTTAAGTATCAGAGTTCATAGGTAATTATTTGACCATTGGATTGCATAGGAAATTATTTCACTATTGAAATTCTATTTTAAATAATTTGACTATTGAAATTCAGTGAATGCATCATAAATTATTTGTCTGTTGAAATGTACTTTGTATATGTCGTAAAACATGACTGCATTTCAAATAATTTGACTATCGTTTGAAAATAATTTGATTATAGAAATTCAACCTTAATAATGTTATCATAAGAATGCGTCGTAAAATATTTTACAGGAAATATTCTTTTGAAATGAGCGTAAACGGGGTGTGGCAGTTCTACAGTCGGGATTGGTTTTCCAAAGAATTACATGATAAATCATCTCATTATGAAATTGTATTAAAATCGAACAGGAAAACGAATATTCCTGTCGAATCTTTATCATGAATATATTCTTCTTTTTTATACTGTTAGCCGTTTTCTTTTTAATTGCTTGTTATGTTTTCGTTGTTTTTGTTTTATTAGTTATTGTTCCGCCATTGTCGCAATAATTTTGGAAAATGCCAAAGCAATTATGATGCTTTTAAGCGATCAAGTCAGCAATTGAATTAATATTTGATGGACTCCTACTCCTACTCCTCCGCCTTCTCTAATATAATCTACATGTCCACCACGCCTCATTTCTCTCTCTCACTCTATCTCTCTCTCTTTCTCTCTGTCTCTCTCTCCTCGTCAGTAATTTTGTTTATTTTCTTTCGTTCTTTTTTGTTCTTTACTTTTATCTTATTTCGCTATTTCACTTTCTCTATAATTCTTGTTTACGTCTATTTCCCCCCCCATGTGTCTGTCTTCTTTGTCCCTTGTGTTATTTAGTTTCTCTCCCTCGCTTCTCTCTCTCTCTCTCTCTTTCTCCCTCTCTCTCTCTCTCTCTATATATATATATATATATATATAAATATAATATATATATAATATATATGTATGTATAATATATAGACATATCTAATATATATTTATAATATGTATATGTATATATATATATACATAGAATATATATATATATATATATATATATATATATATATATATATATATATATATATATATATATAGGCTGAGGCGGAGAAACTTGCTTATTTAAATCTAACGCCCTAAAGTAATGGTTGCTCGAAGGATGGTAGGGATGAGGAATCTGGCTTAAAATTTGTTTTTTAACGTGCGTTATTTATTTTTGGGGGTGTTTTGTTGTTTTGCTTTGTTTTGTTTTTTTTGGGTTTTTTTGCACACACAGCGCGCGTATCCATGGCTGATTTGCGGCAGAACTTCCCAGGACACCTCATCTCCTTAAAGGGCGATCTGCGTTACCCAGCACGGTCTCCTGATTTATCACTATGTGACTGTTTTTTATGGGGATATTGGAAATCAATTGTTTACAACGATCGTCCGCGCACCTTGACTCACCTAGAAAACAAAATTCGTTGAGCTGTCACCAACATAACCATCGATATGCTGGAAAGACTTGACCGAAATTTCAGAGTTCGATTTACTTAGTGTATAGAGAAGACCGGACGCCACCTTAGTGATATCTTCGTTAAAACTAGTACAAAATAAAATTTAAATTTTACACTAGTTACTTGTTCAAGGAATTATGTGTATACGCGCAGTACTTGTGTGTTAATTGCTAATCAAAATAAGCAAGTTGCTCTGCCTCATCCAGTATATGTATATATTTGTGGGACCATTCAAAGTTTTTGGTAGTACTGCTAGCCTCTGTCGTTGTAGTTACCATCATAGGATAGAGTATAGAGTAGGTATTTATTTGCTCCCCCACCGAGCAAATTAGGCACAAAGCCGATTTTTAATGTGAGGAGTGAAGGGGAAATGGGGACCAATTCCCGGGGAGTAGGGGAGCTGGATAGTGACAATTGGTATGAAGGGTTGCCCCTACATTGACCAAGGTCTTATATGTGGGTTCGCCCCAACATATGGTCTTTGCTTGCAGTATCTGCCGGAACAGATACTACACTTTGATCCTGGCCCGAGGGCCAAGCGAGGCCGAGTAGACAGAGTATAGAGTAGACCCCAGGTTTTTACATCAGAGTATATATATATATATGTATATATATATATATATATATATATATATATATATATATATATATATATATATATATATATATATATATATACATAGATAGATAGATAGTAGTAGGTTATGAAATATATATGATAGTTAAGCTACACAGAATATTCTACGTTTCATTCATACTAGGATTCATCAGGAATATTCTGTGTAGCTTAATTGCCACATATATTTTATAACTTACTACCTAGCTCTACCTACGTATTGAGCACTGTTGAAGTAAATACTTAAATTTACGCATAAATTTATACTTTCGTATATTAAATTATGTTATTAAATTAAGTAATCATATATATGTGTGGGTGTGTGTATATGTATGCATATGTATATACACATATATATAAAGAAGCCTATATATATATATATATATATATATATATATATATATATATATATATATATATATATATATATATATATATACACGAGGGGCGTGCAATACGTAATGCCCCTGACCCACTTCCAGTCGTCTGATCTAGCAGAAATTTTGAATATGCAATGATTTATATCTCTGCAGGTTATGTGGCAAATTACAGCTCTGAACTAATTGTGGTTTCTATTTTACAGGTGTTTGAACTGAGTCAGGTGTGAAATGGAGCCTGTTGAATGTCGAGCAGTGATCCGGCTTTTTTTATTTGAAAGGACACACACCACAGGAGACTTTTGATGAAATGAAAGAAAATTATGATGATAATGCCCTATCATATGATCTTGTAAAACGCTGGCATCGTGAATTCAAACATGGCCGGTAGTCTGTGGAAACATCTCCCAGACCTTGCCACCCCCCTTCTGCCATTGGTGAAGTATCTGTCCGTCAAGTTTAGGCTGCCATTTTGGAAGATCGGCGCATTACTATTCGCCAAATAGCCCAAGATGTCAAGATTACTACAGGGTATGTGGAAACTATCATTCATGACCATTTGCATATGCATAAGGTGTCTGCCAGATGGATTCCCAGGTTGCTCACACTATTCCAGAAGAGGGGAGAAGCCAAGAAGAGGAATCAAAGTTTTTCAAAAATACAGGATGAAACCTGGATCCATCACTATGATCCAGAGACCAAAGCTCAGTCAATGCAGTGAAAGCACTTGGACTCACCACCTACAAAGAAGGCAAAAGTGCAGCCCTCCGCTGGCAAGGTCATGCTCACAGTCTTCTGGGACCAGGACGGAGTAGTGATGACAGATTTCCTTGCAAAGGGTACCACAATTACAGGAGCCTATTATGCTTCACTTTTGAGGAAATTAAGGGAAGCTATCAAAATCAAGAGGCGGGGCAAAATCAGCAAAGGTACCCTCCTCATGCAGGACAACGCTCCGGTCCACAACTCGCATGTCACCAGATCAGAATCACGGGCGTGTGGTTATGAAATCCTCCTGCATGCTCCCTACTCTCCTGACCTTACACTCTCTGACTTTCACCTCTCCCCAGCCATGAAGTTGTTTTTGAAAGGAAAGCGTTTCCCAGATGATGCAGCCTTGATTTCTGAAGTTTGTCCCTTTTAAACAAGATCTTTAAAAAAAGTCTCAAATCTAATGGGTCCCGCATAATCGACCCAGCTCCAATACTTATCCCATCGTCACAATGTGTCATCTCTGTACCTGTTTTACAAGCAATTTAATGGAATGCGCTCTGATGAACGCATAGCACTTATGCTCTCCTGGCGTACATACTTCTGACTAACAAGGCAAGCGAAAAGAAATCACACGCTTTCACTGTTGGGTTCCTTAGATAGATTAAATGAAACAGACATCTCGCGGCTCAACTCCCCACATAGTCCCTTGTAGACATTATCCCAATTGGTAGCACCTCTCATCCACATGACAATACGCTTTGTTTGGACTGAAAAGAAGTAATATATATATATATATATATATGTATATATATATATATATGTATATATATGTATATATGTATATATATATATATATATATATATATATATATATATATATATATATATATATCGAGGGGGAGAACTGCCGACTGTCAACACGACGGTTCTAGGTTCAATCCTTGACTTGGGAAAGATACTAGTCTAGCGGCACTGATGAGTTGGGATACAACGAAACAGGACTGTATGTCGATGACTACAAATATATATATATATATATATATATATATATATATATATATATATATATGCTATATATATATATATATATATATATATATATATATATATATATATATATATATATATATATATATACTTTATGCTCTTGAGTGCGGCTGGACTAACAAGTGGCTGAAGCTAGAATCGAACTCGACCACCTGGACAACAGTTGCCGCTTATAACCGTTATGCTATTTTTGGTACTGTTAAGATATACATAATTTGACGACACAATTGCAGACATATATCGCCCATATTTATAAATCGCCAAATCATTTTTTGCTGTTGTAGGAAGTAAAATAAATGAAAAATTCCTTTCTGCAACTGAACATGTGATCAACTCATAAAAAAAACATTAAAATTGCATAAAAATATTTTATGGTTTCGTTGGGTTTAAAATTTCCTTTTTTTAATTAATAATTTTTAATTGGGTTTTTAATGTTTGATGGAAATTCAGTCAGACGACGTAACTTCATTGACCGGTTCAGTTTTGACATAAACAAACACGCATGAACTTTAAAAGCTCCTGCATTAATTTACGTATATTACTTTGTTATTACTACAAAAATCATTGTAGTGGCCACTATTATAATTAGTATAACTATTGGTGCGATTATTATTATTATTATTATTATTATTATTATTATTATTATTATTTTGTCGCTTGTCAAAATTAGTAACATATTCGAGAATTATGAAAAATTATGAAATGTAAATTAATAAATAGTTGTGCTTTTTATGAAATAATCGGGCCAGACAATGCATCAAAGTTATGTTTTAGTAAGAGAGAGCGATGAGGATGGTTTACATTATAAAAAATAGTGTTGAAATTAGTAAGATATCCAAGAATAACGAAAAATGGTGAAATGTGACGTAACTGATCAGTGTGTTTATAATAAAATAATCAGCCCAGACAATACATCAATATTATTATTTAAGTAAGGGGAAAGGTAATAAGGAGGGCTAAAATTATGAAAAAGTATTGTCGAAATTAGTAACATATCCAAGAATTACAAAAAATGATGAAATGTTAGTTGATTGATTGGTGTGTTTGTAATGAAATAATAAGCCCAGACAATATATCAAAGTTATTATTTTAGTAAGAGTGGTCGATAAGGATGATTTTAATTACAAAAAATTATGGTCGAAATTAGTAGCATATCCAAAGATTATGAAAAATGATTAAATGTGGGTTAATTGATTAGTGTGTTGTAATGAAAAAATCAGCCCAGACAATATATCAAAGTTATTACTTTAGTAAGGGGGAAGCTATAAGTTGTGATTAACTTATGAAAAGTGATTGTTGAAATTAGTAACATATCCAAGAATTATAAAACAAATGATGAAATGTGAGTTAATTGATTGGTGTGTTTGAAATAAAATAATCATCCTAGACAATAAATCAAAGTTATTATTTAGTAAAGGGGGAGGTGCGAAAATATGGGTTAGAATTATGAAAAATGATTGCCGAAATAAGTAACATATCCAAGAATTAAGAAAAATGATGAAATGTGATTTCATGCATTAGTGCGTTTGTAATGAAATAATAAGCCCAGACAATATATCAAAGTTATTATTTTATTAAGAAGGGGATGATAATGTGGGTACAAATTATGAAAATTGATTGTCGAAATTAGTAACATATCCAAGAATTATGAAAAATAATGAAATGGAGGTTAATTGATTGGTTTGTTTGAAATGAAATAAGCAGTCCAGCAAATATATCAAAGTTATTAATTTAGTAAGGTTGGGCGATAATGTTGTTTAAAAATATTTTTTTTTAAATTGTCGAAATTAGTAACATATCCAAGAATGAAAAATGATGAAATGTGAGTTAATTGATGTGTGTGTTTGTAATGAAATAATCAGCCTATACAATATATCAAGGTTATTATTTTAGTAAGGTGTGATAAATGGTGAGTTACAAATGATGAAAAATTATTGACATAATTAGTACTATATCCAAGAATTTATTACCTATAAAAAATGCTGCTGTGGAATTTCCACAGGCCCCGCTAGTTATTATTATTATTATTATTATTATTATTATTATTATTATTATTATTATTATTATTAAGTAGTCTCAACATTGGGGTGGTTTTAGTTGAATTTTGTTTTCTTGGACATCAGGTCTATTCATTTGACTTTAGACATTCAAACTGTACTTTTACACTTTCTCTGTTTTTTAACATGCAAGCTTTATGTAAAATTGAAAAAGAAATTGTTTCGTCAGTCTGATTAATCTGGTTTTTATTATTATTATTATTATTATTATTATTATTATCATTATTATTATTATTATTATTATTATTATTATTATTACATTGGCGATTAATGCAACTGGTATAAGTTAGTAATTGCTCGTCTTTGTATTTTCTTGAAAAAATTATAAACCCTCGTAAAATGGTGCCAGGTGCTACTGCTTTCGCTTAAACTCCATTCGTGATTTGGTGAAATGCAGTGAAGAGACATTAGTGTGTACATATACGTAAAAAAATATGAAAATAAAAATAATTCCAAGCAATCTCTGAAATGATCGTACGCCAGATAATTGTTGACCAAAAAACATCTAGTTTATAAATAATGCAAAACTATGTATTTGTGTATCGCTATTCATTCTTTCATTCTTTCATTTTCTACCTCTCCTTTTTTGTCTATCTCTCTTTCTTTCTCGCTCTGTCTCTTTATATATACTAGCAGGGAGACCCAGTGTTGCCCGGGATTACGTAAGGCTAAACGAATGTTCCAATATTTTATTGTGATCAAAATCAGTGAAATCAAACATTGTTTGCCTGCACTGGATATTTATTGGAGATATTTCGATACCAAACTTATATATATCTTTGGCTGTGGTAATAATTATATAATTAATTCTGAACATTCTCTCTCTTCCTCTCTCTCTCTCTCTCTCTCTCTCCCTCTCTCTCTCTCTCTCTCTCTATATATATATATATATATATATATATATATATATATATATATATATAGAGAGAGAGAGAATTATATAATTATTACCACAGCCAAGCAACGTCGCAGCTCACACACACACATTTATATATACATTTATGTGTTTATAAACAAGCGGTTAGAGCACTAAAAGTGTGGACAAATGTTTGTTTAAATAGACATTTGGCAAGATAATTCACGGGTGGCTCTCCCGTGGGTCGAGCGGTACAACTGCTGACTGTCAACGCGATGGTTCTAGGTTCAATTCTCGCCTTGGGAGAGGTGGTAGTCTAGCGGGACTAATGAGTTGTGATACAACGAAATAGGACTGTATATCGATGACTATAATATATATATATATAAGTGGAAATTCTAAACCTATATATTCGATTTTTATCCACAGATTTGAAATTTGGTATATAGAGTATTCAGACTTGTGGAAAACTTTTTAATCGGATT
The DNA here is from genome assembly GCF_053919585.1 of Euprymna scolopes. Lineage (NCBI taxonomy): Eukaryota > Metazoa > Mollusca > Cephalopoda > Sepiida > Sepiolidae > Euprymna > Euprymna scolopes. The sequence continues at coordinate 112,209,470 of NC_136483.1, read as the reverse complement.
TCATCCGGAAAAAATGGCGGATCAGGGGGCAAAATTGAAAACTTATTACGTTGGGAATCGTCGAATCATCTATTTGTCATATGTTTCACGAATACGCATGGGTGAATCGTCCACATGACAGATTCCTTATGTTAAGAATAAGTAGGTTTGAAAACACTTTTTAAAGATCGTGTCAAGATGGCTTAGTGGTTATCATACTTGGCTCTCTTTCTTTACGCTTTTATTTTTGATCTTTTGATCTCCGCTCGAGTATTTATTTTACTTACAAGAAGTGAACTGTTTAGAAATAAACATAATACTCGCATGCACATGTCTCAGTTTCTGTATGAATGAAAATATATTTATGTGTATTTTAGCAACGCCAGGTGGCCTGCTACTATATATATATATATATATATATATATATATATATATATATATATATATATATATATATCAACTTCTTGGTTCTCATGCTTTTTCTCTCTCTCTCCCTTTTTTCATCTGTATATGTGTTGGTGCGATATTTACTTGCTTCCTGGTGAAGATGAACAATTTTTTTATATTGTGAAAATCTAGTTCCCATTGGATTGAAACAAAAATAAATATTGCCTCAATCTTTTAGAACATATCAGATACTGCACTTTGATCTCGATCTTAAGGTCGGATTTTCTCTCTCTCTCTCTCTCTCTCTCTCTCTCTATATATATATATATATATATATATATATATATATATATATATATATATGTATATATCACTCTCTCTCCGTCTCTCTCTCACATACACGCACACTCTCTCTCTCTCTCTCTCTCTCTCTCTCTCTCTCTCTCTCTCTCTCTCTCTCTCTTCAGATATGTTTTTCTCTTGTCTCATTGTATATCGCTATTTTTTTTATTATCGCGTTTGCCAATCTCCATCTGATACCCTCTCTCTCACATTCTCTCTCACTCTCTCTCTCTCTCTCTCTCTCTCTCTCTCTCTCTCTCTCTGTTCTTCCTGCTAGATTTCCTCACCTCCTCCCACAGTTTATTAATGCCTATAGGAGGCCATAACATCGTTACATTAGTCATCTTTTTAAAGGTCCTGATGCAATTCGAAACGAATTTATTTCGGGAAAATTGCGACTTAGGGGTTACCATAGACGGAGGATATTACTAATCTGTTCCGCTTTTTATCCGTCGGAGTTGCAATCGCCCCAATCCCCAGACAAAACAGGGGCGATAACCTTTTAAGCACCTCTTTTAATTCGCCCACAACATGTGATCAATCCATCTTCAAGCCTTTCCTACTATCATTATTTCTTTCCTATTTTGTTGTTGATTTTTTTTTTAATTCTTCCTTTCGTTTTTTATTCCTTTCATTCTCTCTCTTTCCAGATAATTAGGTATTCCTTTTCTTCTTTTTTTCTTATTGCCCGTTTTCTGTTAGCGAACGCTCTCGTTTCTCTCACCTCTCTCTCCCTTTCTCTATCTATATTTTCTTCTTTCGTCCTTTCTTTTCTCGGTTGGTGCTATAATAATTAGGAGTAGAGAGTGTCAGACTATGGGATTACTGGCATTTTCAGTTTCTATCGGAGTCAAGTAATATTTTTTCTTATATTATGCGCTCTATTTTTATTTCAACTTAGTTATGTGGATTGATTTACGCGCTCGAGAGTTTTCCTTAATATTTCAAATGTTTTCGGAAGTTCTGTGTGTTTATACAACCACATGCCTTTCCACGGTGACCATCGACACCAACTTTCGTGTGGCGCAGTATGTTCATGTTTTAATCTAGCCGCGTCGCCTGACGATTATCGAGGACACAAGTACTGGTTTACAAGCATGCAAAAATAAAACAATACAGACTCACGAGAGAAAACACAAGCTTCGCATTATTGTGTATGTCAGTTGTGCTATAAATGTGTGTGTAATAGCATCGCGGAAAAGACTCTCAAACGCTAGCGTTCATATCTTAGTTAAGTTCTAGTGTATCAGCTAGGACCCAATTGAAATAATCTGTCCGTCGAGGCGTTATTGTTGTTCGATTAATTAGATTATCACTCAATCTAAATCTCTTCCGAGTTTTCTATCCTCGAGTTTAACACAAATTGTTAGACGTCGAACTCTCTCAGGTACACCCCGAGTCAAAATCTGGCTCAAACAACTTTGACTACTAAATATACTTAGTTTCGACCGGAAATCTTCAACGTTTGGCTTTTGTATCAGAGTCACTAATATTCTTCTTAGTCTCTTATTTTTAGTGAATAATTTCCTTATATTCTCCGGGGCCTTGACTCGAGGGATGGAATGGCTATGCATAGTATCATACGCTATACGGTGTCAATCCCTCTGGTTCAAATTTCTTATATTTTTAGATGTCATGTTTTTCTAAACTGTTTTTCTCGTCCCTATGATTATTTTCATTGCAGTGATTTTCTTTATAGTTTATATTCCTTTTAGCTTTCTGCCAAGTTTTTGTACTTTCTTTATATTTACCCTGTGAGTTGTCCAAAGTTCTTCCGAATTTGAAATTTTATCAGTGCGTAGCTGTTGCTTGATGTAATGCCATACGTTTTCGATAGGATTGATGTCTGTAGAATGTGCAGGTTAATCCAAACACGGAATATCACGCTCTTCCAGGAATCTCTCGACGTTGCCAGGTGTGTGAATGGGAGCATTATCCCGCATGAAGATTATCATCCAAATTCCGACCAAAGTAGAGTAGAAAATGCTTAGTCAACATATTAATGTACTTGGTCGACTTAATTCGACCTTGCAAGCGGACTATATGCCCTGGACCATTGATATTAATAATGCCCCATACCAAAACTGAACCTCCACCATATTGCTGCGTTGAAACTGAGCACCTAGGATTAAATTATTCGCCTTTCCTCCGACGGACGTACTACCTACCATCACTGCCTAGACTATTGAACTTGCTTTCGTCACTAAACAGCACTTTTGACCAATATGAAGAGTCATGATCTTCATTGCATTTGACGAATTCCAGACGGCACGTTCTGTTCTTTACAGAAATCATTGGCTTGCGTCTTGCAACATATCCTTGCAAATTAAATTCCTTTAATCTGTTCTTGATAGTAGAAAGAGAGCACTTTTTAACAAGATTACACTGTTGTTGGACTTTGGCAGCCGTTTCAAATCTGTTTCTTAGGCTGCGAATCTTGATAGCATTGTCTTCCCTGTTAGAAGTAACTCTAGTATGACCAGATTTAGGGGCATCACAAACACTGCCGATATTTTTAGTGCTTTTGTACAGTCTTTCGTACCGTTTTCTCATCACATTTCAATCTGCGGCTGATTTCTCGACTGGATAAACCAGAAAAGTGGAGATTAATGAACTCTTGACGATCACTAAGAGAAAGTCGTGGCATACGTACTAAATGTTACGTTGTATAACCTGGAACAACAAAAATTACGATTAGAGATGCTTTGTTACCTGTTGGTGAATATTTTAAAGTGATTTAGGAGCGATAATTTAAACTGGTTTTAAGCGAATTTGTTGCTGCGGACTTTTTTTTTTTTTTTTGCCTCCTCAATTTGAAGTTATTTTTTTTTTAATTGACGTGAACACTAGAATATTTCAATTAAAAGTCAAATATGAACAGATAAAATTATACAGGAATAAAAGGCGAATCAAATGAGGTATAGGGTGTTTAAACAGTTACATTAAATTTAGCTTAAATTTGCAGTTTTTGAAAAAATTACAAGTATGGACTTTCTTTTTGCCGGCACTATATATATATATATATATATATATATATATATATATATATATATATATATATATATATATATATATATATAGTAGGTTATGAAAATATACATGGCAATTAAGCTACACAAAATATTTCGCGCTTCGTTCTCGTAATTCATCAGGCATTCTCACGAGAATGAAACGCATAAGGCATAAGCTTCACCAATTCTCAAGAGAATGAAACGCAGAATATTCTGTGTAGCTTAATTGCCATATATATTTGCATAACTTACTACCTAGCTCTACCTATGTATTGAGCACTGTTGAAGTAAATACTGAAAATGTAAGCATAAAATTATATTTTCGTATATCAATTTATGTGATTAAATGAAGCAATCATTGGGACTGTGACAACAGCATATTCTTTAGATTGTTTGGACTCTGGAATATTTATCCGTTAATATCTTGTATGTTTTTATATATATTGATGTGGTTCTCGGTTGATTAAGTGTGTCTTACTGTGTCGGGTATATGCTAGAGAGTCAAAAGAATGAAAAGAATATTCTGTTGTCACAATCCTAGTAACCATATATATATGTGTGTGCGTGTGTGTGTGTGTGTATGTGTGTGTGTATCACAAACAATAATACTAGAAATCTCTTTCTTACGCGCGCGCACACACACACAGAGACACGCACATATATATATATATATATATATATATATATATATATATATATATATATTTATATATTTATATATATTATAATATATTTTTATATATATATATATATATATATATATATATATTATGGCATAATATCTTAGGCATTACAAATATTTAATGTTTTGTACGCATTTACGTGACATTGTATACATCGTCTATTTCCATTTTCCCATTCTTTCAGTATCTTGATGCTAACTCAGACGCCTAAGTGCCTATTTATTACCTTCGATCCCGTTAAAACTGACCAAATTGACCGCCAAATAACAGACAAAGGAAAAGGGATTGCACCAACGATGACCAGACAGTGCGACGCCTTCAAGATGGTGGCTAAAGTGACTCAGCATTATCAAGCGAGATCCGATGTAATGCGGTCAGATTGTTCAGCGTCTCCTTTGTGTGACATACTTCAAACGCATTGCATAGAGGCGCCCATATTCATAAATACTCTCCCGCTTCAATGTACATGTGACAGACAGCTGTCAAGGATAACAATAAGCGCAACAGCCTTTGACATAACGATATCGGAACGTTCCAACGACGTATGATGTTTGCTAATGCAGATAAATATAAGTTAAGAATTATTTAGTAACAAAAAGTATTTACTAGTTATTTCGAATACCGTTTATTCGTGTAGAGTAAAAGTCCCGAACCGCATTTGCTTGCAGAGCCCGTGAGAGCTATTTTATCATTTGTGGTTTGAGTGTTTGATTATTTATATTACGGCTTATCAACCCTTTTTGGGTTATTTAATAATAAATCCGGTAATTTGGGAAAAAAAAACTTTTATGTTTTTGTTAGCTATTGGCCAGGCGATGCCGAATGATGTCCTGGTCGACGATTATGATGATCATTATTAAATTCGTAAAAATAGAAGATCAAAAAGAATGTTACGATAGCTAAATAAATATTTGCAGAGAAAATTATTTATATTATTTGTATTGTTCGGACTATTGTTCTCATCTTGAATGTTATTTGTGCAACGTTTCGGTCGGATTGGCCTTCGACCGTCCTCAGGCATGTTGTTTGTTGTTTGGAAAATAAAAGAAGAAAAGATACTGGCTCCGTAGATATTTTTGTTTTCTCTAAGTTAGTCTCTATTTTAGTTATAGTTTCGAATTTGTGAAAAAAAGTTATTAACAAAGGGGAGGCAAATCTAATAAAGATCGAGAGTATCTCTTTTTCATCGCCGAAATTTTAAGGGTGTACAATTTTTTTTTCTTCTACAATTAACAACCAACATGCCTGAGGACGGTCAAATGACAATCCGACCGAAACGTTGCACAAATAACACCCAAAATCATAATGATAGCCCGATCAAAATAAATGATATAAACAATTAGCCCTCATCTAAAAAATTCAGAACTTTAAAATTATTTATGTAAGATGTTTTAATAATAAAGATTGTTAGAACACGGACAATAGTTTTTAAATAGGTTAACCTCTAGAGTCTGACGTAGCATGGCGTAGAGGTCACTTACGATGACGTGTGATTTAGGATAGTGTATCATTTTTTTAGTCAAGAGTCGGAAATTAGAAAGAAAGAAAGGACTCGTTGGACAGGAAGAGAAAGACGAACGATGATAGCTCCCAATAGAGGGGATCAGAAATGGCGATAGTTTAGGACAAGCGTTGCAGCTTTTCAATGGGGAAAACATTCGGAATAAACCTGCCGTAAATAACACCAAAGTTCGAGTTGAACAAATTTTCATTTGCAGCTTTTCCGAGGATCCGTCAAATAAAGACCAAAGATGAACGAGGTATATTTCTCCATTGACCGATGAAAAAAATCAGAGACTGTTCTTTGTCCCTTTCTGTTGTAAATGTTACATATCCGTTGTTAAGCTGTATCTCTTAACATGTCAACAATTCAATGAACAATAGAAAAACTAGATCAGACGATCAGAACGCTAAACGGTCATAGACGAACACACTTATATACGCACGCTATATAGATAACTGTGACACGTATACAAAAGCGTATATACACATTCATTTTTACCATTTTATATCACTAGATGATACACAAATTTACACACGCATATATATATATATATATATATATATATATATATATATATATATATATATATATACGGCACATATGCATAATATACACCCCAGAGTATATAACACTTCAAGTTGTTTATGTAACAAATCAGAGCTCTACGGTAACGAAGAATCGAAAATGTTAGCTAGACTAAATATACAGTTTGCATAGCTATGCAGAAAGAATATTAGAAAGACAATTTTGGAAACGAAAAGATAAATATTTGACAAAGGGATTTTAAAACAATGATAACAATAGACAATAACAAAAGTTGGCCTGATTTCAAACGTCAAAGATGACGAGATTGTGGTTTCGGATAGGTGCTCAGTTTACATGACAAAGAAACAGATTATTATATAGTTAACAGGAATCACATTAGTCAGTCTGAGACTCTGAATTGAGCAGACCATAGTCTGTAGTCCTTAGAGGGTTTTGAATCCATTACGTAATTTGCTCTTTTACCTTCTGGGAGCAAGGGGCGTTTACGGCTTGATGTTGTAAAGACGGACGAGAAGTATATTTGCAATTGTCAACAAAAAGGGATGATTTTATTGTTGTTTAAAGAATGTTTACTGTTGTACAGTGTTGTAATGTTCATTATACATACGTTTTGTTCAGTGAAAAGAACTGTCTAGATTTGGACATGCATTTTGTTCCGTGAAAAGAACTGTCTAGATTTGGACATGCGTTTTGTTTCGTGAAAAGAACTGTCTAGATTTGGACATGCGTTTTGTTCCGTGAAAAGAACTGTCTAGATTTGGACATGCGAACTGTCTATTGAGTTGTAACACGTATATATAAACGTATATACGCTCTGTACATACACATTTATTTATACCATTTTATACCACTCGGCGATACACAAATTTAGATACGTATATATATACAGACTGTCCAAAAAGTCACTGAAGGGTTTTGAACTAAAATAAATCCTTTGTTTTTGATGATGTAATTACTGTAATTTTAACACGCTCTGATTAAGCCATTGGATTTTTTTTAATCAATACAAAATTTAAATGATCTTAATTTATGAAAAATAATGTCTTTTAAATGTTGCCTATTTTCAGCTTCGCATATTATTTCCAAAACATTATTCCGGACAAATTGCAGAATCTCTGTATTGCGATTTAACTCCATTATTGCATTCTTGATGATTTCCTTCAATTCTTGCAGGGTTTAGGGTTTGTTAACATAGACACTTTCTTTAAGATATCTCCACAAGAAAAAGTCGGGGCTAGTCAAGTCTGGAGAACGTGGTGGCCATTTGACATTGCCATAACGAGAGATAATGTTGTCGCCAAAGCTTTACCTGAGAAGCTCCATGGAAGCTTCATGTGTTTATAAGGAAAGAGTTTTAAACTGTGCAGAATATTGTGTAGTGAGTTTTGACATATCTCAAGTTATGTGGAACGTCGTCGAATCGATGTTTCAGGATTCTGTTCCATGCTCTCTCGCACTCTTTCTCTATTTTCATTTGTGACGACGTTTCGTGGTTTGCCAGCTCGCGGAAGATAAAGTACAGCTCTTTGGTCTTCAAATCGGCGCACAGTGTTTCGAATTGTGCTGTGACTTGGGCTATCTCTTAGATGAAAATGTCGTCAATAAGCTCTTTGAGTCCTGATTTTGGTAAAACAATTTCAAAACTTGCGTACGTTGTTCAATGCTCTGCTTATCCATAATTAATTTCCAAAATATTATCTGTAAAATATCTGAAATAAAGAAAAAAATAATCATTAATCGTAACATGACAAAAATGTTTAACCCTTCAGTGACTTTTCGACTCTGTATATACAAGATATATATGCATGTGTGTGTGTGTGTGTGTGTGTGTGTGTGTGTGTGTGTGTGTGTGTGTGTGTGTGTGTGTGTGTGTGTGTGTGTGTGCATAATATACACCCTGAGTATACAACACTTTAAGTTGTTTATGTAACAAATCGGAGCTCTACATTAACGAAGAATCGAAAATATTAGCTAGACTAAATATGTTTACCCGCACACACACACGCATACGCACACGCGCGTGTGCTCGCGCATTGATACATTGCTACGCAGTTTGTTACATGGACGTTTATTTACTATCGCAACCACAATGAAATATGTACTTTATGCATACCTGTAAAGACATGCACTGATGATTATATATACGTTGTATGTAAAATTTATATATTAAAATATTTATTAATATCGTGTTTAGTTTGGTTCTTTTGTTTTACTTCATATCAACACTTTTAAGGTGTAATCATTTTGACAAGAATATTTATGTTTCAAGTTTTTTATCTTCAAATATCTATGTATAGTGTTTAGTTGTTTTGTAGAAAAACAATTGTTCTTTCTCGTTTTTCGTTGCAGAGAATAACTAAGTTTTGCAAAGAGAAAGGAAAAAAACACAAGAAAATCAATGTTTGGTTAATTTTAATCAGGGAATCGATATTTACAGACAGTCTAATCTGGTAGCACTAGATATCGTTTGCGGAATCTGTATGCGTGTGTGTATGTATGTATGTATGTATGTATGTATGTATGTATGTATGTATGTATGTATGTTGTGGTCAAGGTCTGGTTTGGACATGTGTTAAAAGCACACAGATGGCTTAGCGTCTTTCTGTGCTTCTCACAGACAAATCAACCCTACGTGCACGTCGTGACCACTGCCACGCAAACGGGGCTCTGATGAACGGCGAGTGTCCTGCGCCGTATAACTGGGCCTCCACTGCCTTGTGGGCCAAGATTATTTAACCAAAGGCTAAGGGCGAGGTAACCCTGACAGAAACCTCCAGAGGAGCTTAGGCCCTGTAAGCTGCGGCATATATAACCCACCGGCGAGTGGAATATGCTCTGGTGCCCAGCAACGTAAGTTTCAGTCATGGATCAAATGGCATGGTGGGTGGAGAGGGCTCTGTAAGCCGTAATGAAGGTAACCTCCCTAGGAGAAGGAAAACTCTGATATAAAACCTGCAATGACTGCTGCATCCAATGATGTTGACTTGCTCTTCTTTTTGGATCAATGTGGCAGTTGTTTAGAGAGTGGGATTGTCTCGGTGCAAAGTCTTTCTCCCCTATAACAATCCTCATGCACAGGCATTGCTCGATATAAATTAGATATACTTTTTACCATCTCGTGTATCTTTATAGCAAAAAAGGCTGGCTGTAGCCTAAAACGTGGCAATGTTCGAAAGCGAATTTGCTGCCATCATCATGTATGTATGTATGTATATTTGTAATAAGCTATTTGTAAGAAAGTAAAAACTAACAATTGAATCAATTTCGTTATATTTATAACATAAAATACGAGTGCAATTTTTTCAGAAATACATAAAGAGATATAAGTTTTAAATAAATGTTAATAGAATTTTATTTTTCATTTTCGTAGGGCCTTTAAAGCTTCTGGGAACCCGGTTGGGAATCAATCCCTGGTGTAAAGTAAATAAATTATTCAACCACGATGTTACGGAAATATAGAAATACATGTTTGCATTCTCTCTCTCTCTCTCTCTCTCTCTCTCTCTCTCTCTCTCTCTCTCTCTCTCTCTCTCTCTCTCTCTGTTGATCTGCGCATGAGCTAACACGTAAACCATAAAATATCGAACTATTTAGTGTCGTAGTACAAAGATGTTGATCGTAATTTTTCTTCGACTGAACACTTGTCGCATAAACAACGCCGGATGATGCCAGATAACTTTGTTGGCCTAGGATAAATTGGTTGCCTGAAACTAAATTGTTGTAGAAATATAAACTAGAAAGAATATTTTTAGAGAAATAGTATAGAGTAAATGAGTTTTAGAAAGATTAAATTAATAACAATAATTTGAAAATACGTCTGACCACTAGCAGTCTGACATAGTCTGATGTAGATGTCACTTAAGATTACGTAGATTTTAGAATGAGACGTGGAGATTAAGTTAGAGGAGTTCGGTTTTCGGAATTGACAAGAGAAGTTGGATTTCTCCGAATCAGGAGGCGGGTCGAATCCAACAGACTGGAAATGTGAATAGAACGGTGCTCATAACTTCGAGAAGAAATGAACTACCGGGATTGAAGAAGTGTAAATAGTATTTTATCGATGGTTTCTAAAGATCTTTAACTTCGGAGAAGTTAAAGATCTTTATTCCAGATCATATGGTCTAAACAGGTGAACCAAGAACCGGCTGAATGGAACCTATCAGACGAGAAGGTATTGTCCCATTCATGTTTTGCAATCTGTATATGCCTTGTGAACAGTCCCTTAAATGTTATACACACAGTGAGATCACTAGAGATCAACATACTAATATCATTATACACACACAAACCCAAATATATCTACCGATGCTTCAAACCACGGTATATACCACACTGAATGTGATTAGTTTGATCTTTAAACCCGTTAGTTATTTCACTTGTGCACCCTGTTAGTTTTATGTTCGTATCCTATTTTAAATTAATATTATATTGTTTTATTTTTCAATTTCACCTGCGGTAGTCTGGGAAACTAAAAATCAATTAAATAACTACTCAATTTTGTTTTTAATTCAGTTATGCACACAGCTAATCTGCTGGTACTGCGCATAACTGCCGTGAAGAGTCAAGGATTATAAAAAGAGGAAACTAACAGTTGTATTTACGAAAAAATCAGTAGTAAGTGGCTGTTGCAGTAATGCAAAAATGTTTGTAGTAATTATCGAAAAAAAGATAGAGTGCTGGAAATCAGAGGAGAATGATTTTCACTCAGGGTTCCAGGGAATAGCGCGAATTATTGTCAGTGTGACAACTCTTCGTTCGTATAATAATAAAAAGAAAAAGAAAACAATAATAATAATAATAATAATAATAATAATAATAATAATAATAATAATAATAATAACAATAATTTTAGCGAGAGATTGAGGGTGGGTGGCTGTTGCAATAATGCAAATTCATTTGCAAATGTTATCAAAAGAGGTAGACAGCACTGGAAAACTGGGGAGATTGTTGTCATTCAGCTTCCAGAGAACACCATAGGCTGTTTTCAAGAAGAGACCATTTATGATTTGTGTTGAAAGCTCCTTGTGAGCTAATAATAATAATAATAATAATAATAATAATAATAATAATAATAAAAATATTATTATTATTATTATTATTATTATTATTATTATTATTAATGATGATGATGATGATGATGATGATGATGATGATGATGATGATGATGATGATGATGAACGGAACGAAATAGACAAAAAACAGAGTGTTAACTACATCACTCTCCCTAAAATAAAATATATAAAATAAAATAAAGATTAGGTATCGGCACAGCTTTGCACTACACCAAATCGAGGAAGGTCAAGGAGGATGAAAAGATCGAGGAGAGAAATCACTAACAAGACATAAACCGGAGGAATGTGATTAGGACTTGGAACTCATGGAAGTTTATTGCCACCTAAATTATAGTGAGCACCAATGGCCATTGTTAGTGAGAAATCAATGGCAAATTACTGTTGCGATAATGCAAATTCATTTATTAAGGTTGACGGAAGAGGTGAAGAGTACTGGAAATCTGGGGAGACTTGTTGTCACCTAGACTCCAAGAAACACCACCGCTTATTATCAGTGAGTCACCTCTGATAATTATGTGTGAGAACTCCTAGTGACTAAACAACAACAACAACGACGACGACGACGATGATGATGATGATGATGATGATGATGATGATGATGATGATGATGATGATGATGATGTACAAGTGCAGTAAGTTCATCGGGGCACATTCCGTGAAAGTACTTGTAAAACAAACACGAGAATGCGACTCTGCGACGATGTGACAGGGATTAAAGTTTGGTAGACAGTGTGTCCTATTAGGTTATAAGTTTTGTCTTTTATTCACCCGTTGGGAGAAGTTAGTGAATGGTATATCGGCCCAGGTATTAACAACATACCCCATGATGCACGTGCGAATGGTGGTTCGATAGAGATCTAGAATACGATTAGATGTAAAAAGAAGATGCTTCACGGATCTTTCTCTATTTCATCCCCATTTTTATGGAAAGTGCTCGACTAGAGCTCCAATTTTTGGTTACATCACGGCGGGAGCTCGCCTTGATACCACGACGGAAAGTGACTTTCCTTCTCTCCTCTATTGCATTTATCCTGCAAAATTTCCATAGACAAAGATTCTTTGCAAATGCTTTCCACCCGTGGAACACATTACCGATAGACTGCTTTCCTGCTGTTTACAATTTGGCCGTCTTCAAATTCAAAGTCGACAAGTTTTTGCTCCATAAGTAACCAAACGCAAGTGTTCCTCATCTCTCGGCTGACAGTAATTGTAACGTAATCCGGAAACCAACACGTTCAATGCTCAGTCGCAAAGGAGACAGAGATAAGTAAAGAATTTCAACTCGCTTCCTTTTTTTTTTTTTTTTGTACAATGACATTTATTTCTTCATTGTAAAGGCTGTGACGTAACCCACGTCTCGGACGTGATCTCGAACGTTCTTTCCGTATCTAACATGATCTCCTTTTCAATCTTTATTTTCCCTACCAGTTACGTCATCTCGCATGCATTTGCATACGCACGTTCAATTATGTTACATAATGCCGTTTCATTAGTCCTTATCCTTTAGTAGCTCTTGAACTTAGTAAGTCTGACCAAATAGTAAAAGATGTTTTCTGGCCGGATATATGGAGACTACCTTCTTTGTAGCAATTATTGTTTCAAATAATGTTGACTAAAAATGTCAGGCCAAGAGGTTTGGACATTGGATTCTTGGGAAGAATGCTATCGGCAATGAAAATAAGTGCTTGGAAAGGTTTAATCTATTCCACAGGTGGCGGCAGTATCCAAAGACCAATCACACACGCCTTGATATCCGATGGAAATGCTATTTAATGCTTTAACATTGTCAGCATTTATATATTTGTTCACAGGTGGTATAAATATATGCGATCTAAAGAAGAAGCGATAGTTTCCAGCTGTGAAACGTGGCAGGACGAGCACCTCCTTTGATCTATCAGCTGACCGGAGAGAAAAGAAGGAGGGGGAGAGAGTAGGGGGAAGAGTAGATGTCTTGAGATTTCTTTATTGTTAAAGCAATTAAATTACGCACAGAAATAAGATCTGTCATCTTGCATATCCCTGGTGATAGCACTGAACTTCTTTTGCTTGTGATTTACCATTTCCTATTCTTACCACTGGGTCATTTCTTTTGGGATATTAGACCAAAATTATATATATATTAGCAGGGAGACCCGAAGTTGTCGGGGACTGAATGAGGATCAACGAATGTTTCACACTCCCATATTTATATGGTCATCAAAATCTGTGAAATCGACCAATTTTAAATCAAATCGATTGATTGCCTGCTCTAGTTGGGGACCCATTGCACATGCAGTGACTTAGTCCGTAATACAATGTACTCTGCATTGCACTGTAGAGAACCTACTGTTCATTTTTTAAGTTTTAATGCAAATGTAACGTATCATGGGTCAAGAATACTTTAAACAGAAACATTCATTTCGAACGTGCCCCTGTCATATCAAATAACCTAATGTTGATTTTATATGTCGCGGCTTTCTGCTTATGTGTCAATGAAACTTCTCAAGTGCAATTGTTATGTGAGGCTGTATAAAATCTTAACTTTTTTCAAAATCGCTTGTTCCTTCATTCATCGGGTGTTTTCGATTATCGATTATCGATACTCATCGAACACATTCCGATACAAAAACTATCTAAGATTATTGCATGAAGTAAATGTGTGTGAAATTTTATAAAATCGGCCCAGTCGTTTCGGAGTGCATAGGAACGAAAGCACACAAACGCAATATATACGCGGGGCGTGCAATAAGTAATGCCCCTGACCCACTTCGAGATGAAATTTTGCACGTGCAATGATTTATATCTCTACGGATTATGTGTCAAATTACAGCTCTGAACTAATTGTGGTTTCTGTTTTACAGGTGTTTGAACTGAGTCAGGTGTGAAATGGAGCCTGTTGAATGTCGAGCAGTGATCCGGTTTTTGTATTTGAAAGGACTTGTGATGACATGAAAGAAACTTATGGTGATAATGCCCTATCATATGACCTTGTAAAACGCTGGCATCGTGAATTCAAACATGGCCGGAAGTCTGTGGAAACAGCTCCCAGGCCTGGTCGCCCCACTTCTGCCATTGATGAGGCATCTTCCATCAAGTTGAGGCTGCCATTTTGGAAGATCGGCGCATTACTATTCGCCAAATAGCCCAAGATGTCAAGATTAATACTGGGTCTGTGGAAACTATCATTCATGACCATCTGCATATGCATAAGGTGTCTGCCAGATGGATTCCCAGGTTGCTCACACCATTCCAGAAGCGAGAACGCGTCGTGCTCGAGGATGAATTTGGAAATGTGCCAAGAAGATGAGTCAAAGTTTTTCAAAAACTGATTACACAAGATGAAACCTGGGTCCATCACTATGATCCAGAGACCAAAGCCCAGTCAATGCAGTGCAAGCATATGGACTCACCACCTCCAAAGAAGGCAAGGGTGCAGCCCTCCATTTGCAAGGTCATGCTCACAGTCTTCTGGGACCAGGACGGAGTAGTGATAACAGATTTCCTGTCAAAGGGTACCACAATTACAGGAGCTTATTATGCTTCACTTTTGAGGAAATTAAGGGAAGCTATCAAAATCAAGAGGCAGGGCAAGATCAGTAAAGGTACCCTCCTCCTGCAGGACAACACTGTGGTCCACAACTCGCGTGTCGCCAGATCAGAAGCATGGGCGTGTGGTTATGAAATCCCCCCCTCTCTCCTGAATTTGTACCCTCTGACTTTCACCTCTTCCCAGACATGAAGTTGTTTTTGAAAGGAAAGCGTTTCCCAGATGATGCAGCCTTGATTTCTGAAGTCACGTCGTGGTTGGAGAACTAACCTGGGGTGTTCTACAAAAACGGTCTCCAGAGCTGCATCAAACGATGGGAGAAATCCATAACTTTGAGTGGTTCCTATGTAGAGAAAGACCAAGTTTCGTTGCTCTACTGCTATGGAAAGTGGGTCAGTGGCATTACTTATTGCATGCCCCCCCACACACACACACATATATATATATATATATATATATATATATATATACATATATATTAGGAAATGCATTTTTTCTTCTTTACCTGCATTTGAAGCGTTGTGTTATTTGAAAACTGAAATAATTACGTATATAAATGAATACGTTTTGAAAGTTGACAACAGCGCATTTTCCTTAATATATAAACAAATTTATTTGCTTATATCAGATATATTTCGATGCTAAACATCCTTATCAATAGAGAGTCTGTTTTCTTTTCTTTTTCTTGACCGCATGGTGGAATTCTGCGTGCGAGAGTGATGGTAGTAGCCCGATGGTCTTAGTAAGGACTCGATATTTAAAATAAAAAATAGAAACAGTCATCAGCAGGGGTGTCGCGCCAGCCGCGCAAAATTGAAATTAGGAAAGAAAAATTTTATTTTTTTCCTAATTTCAATTAAACAAAAACAAAAAAAAGCAGACTCTCTATTGATAAGGATGTTTAGCATCGAAATATATCTGATATAAGCAAATAAATTTGTTTATATCTTTAAAAAAAAATTTTGTTTTCAGTTTTCAAAACGCATTCATTTATATACGTAATTATTTTCAATTCTAAACTAACACAACGCTTCAAATGTAGGTAAAGAAGAAAAAAAAACTTTTCTTTTCTAATTTCAAGTCTATAATTAGAGAAATAGTAAAAGAGATAAAAAGAAGATCAAATCTTAATTTGTGGGCAGACACAAGCGCGGTACTGAACTAGTTTAAAAGCATAACTGAACCACACAAATGTAAGTTTACACAACTGGATATCGTCGATTTTTACTAAGGAAATCCTAGAAAAATCATTGACTTCGCATCAAAATATAGAAAGATAAGCGAGATCGATAAGGAAACAATCATGCAAGCAAGGCAGGCCCTTTTATTTTTTGACGATAAAGCATGGCTCAAAAAATCAAACCCCGAAGACTCCTTTGATGTCGCGATGGGATTGTATGACAGTGCGTATATCCAATCTGGTTGGACTTTTCCTACTAGATACCATGAAAAATAAATTCCCAGACCACTTTTTTGGATTATATAGAGATGATGGACTTATCGCGTGACTACAATGGATGTGCACGAGACAGGTTTAGGAAAGACCTAATTGATTTTTTCAAGGAGCTAGGATTTAAAATAATAATACAGACAAATTTAGATAGAGTAGATTTTTTAGATGCAACTCTAGATCTCGAGAAGAAAATACATAAACCCTTCCACAAACTAAATGAAAAATGCCACCCACCCACAATGTTTAAAAATATGGTAGCAAACATTAGCCAAAGAATTTCACGACTTTTTTCGAACGCTGAAGTGTTCGAACAAGCACACCATATTATAACGAAGCACTACATAAAAGTGGGTTCAGAGAAAACATAAAATTTCAACAAACCCAGAATAATAGAGAAAATAGAAAACAAAAGAGGAGACGGAAGATAATCTGGTTCTTACCTTCGTTCTCATTGAATACAAAAACTAGAGTATGGCATTTTTTTCTTAATCTTCTAGACAAGCATTTTCCAGAAAAGCACAATCTTCATAACATTTTTAATAGAAAAACTATGAAAGTTAGTTACTCAACAGCTTCATCAATCAAGTCGGTCATATCTAAGGAACCAAAAAAGATAGATAACGCAGGCTGTTCTTGCAGGACCAAAAATAGTTGCCCATTGGAGGGCAATTGTAAATCCCTTGTTTATGAGGCCACAATAACGGGCCAGTCTACAAACATACCGGAAAAATATATAGGTATGACAAAAGGCCAATTTAAACAAAGACACTACGCACATATGAGCTCCTTTAGAGCTAAAGCAAGGATGAATACAGCATTAGTTACCCGGGTGTAGGAGCTTAAAGAAAAAATACACCTTTTTCCATAAAATGGAGAAAAATAGAGCACAAACCAGCATATGCTCCGGAATTAAGTCAATGTTCGCTCTGTAATGCAGAAAAATATTACATCCTCCGAGCAATTTCTGACCCAAAAATAAAATGTTTAAATGTGAGGAGTGAATCTTTGAAAAATTGCATGCACAGAAGGAAGGCACTCCTAATAAACTGGGTCAATGAAAAGGACATAACTTATATATATATATATATATATATATATATATATATATATATATATATATATATATATATATATAGGTAATAAAATTTTAAAAAATAAAAAAGGGAAACTTGTAAATATTAAAATGGTTTTAGTCGGTAAACTTGGATTTTAATCGTAATTGTATTATAGATATTAAATTAATGTATTATATATAATTTTTTTAATCATACTTTATAAATGTAATTTGCAATCTGTTTCGAATTTAAAACTATAGGAAAATATAATAGTGTTAATATACTAGGAAAATCCCTTAGGCTAGATAAATACTCACTTCCCCAAACCTTGAAAGATTTGGAAGACATTTTTAAACGTATTTCGAAATTTTTAAACATTATTCGATATAATTAAACGAAAGATTTGAAATTTAAAAAAAAACTTTAAAAGTATTTTCGAAATTTTTAAACGTAATTCGAAATAATTAAACGAAATTATAAGTTTTTAACCGATACCAATATGAATTTTAAGGTTTTTATATATTTAAAAAAATTAGATTTTTAAATTAAATTGGTTTCAAATTAAAATCGATTTATATATTGGAAAAAAAAATTTATATATAAAATAAATTTTCAATCGAAATTAGATTTTAAATTTAAATAATTCAAATTTTTAAGTTAATGAAATCACCACCATCCGATAAAAATACGGATTTAACAAAACGAGAGTTAAACGTGAACTTGCGAGGTATATATATTTCACACTTCCGGTTATAAAATAGACGAATATTGGCTGGAGAGAGCTTGATAAGGATATCTTAAACGGGCTTGAAACCGACGGTACCAATGACTTGTCTTATCTGACAACTTTCTGTACACAATATATATATATATATATTAGTAGTAGTAGTAGTAGTAGTAGTAGTAGTAGTAGTAATCCACTTTTTAGAAGCAGGGAGAAAATGAAATTCAAGATATTAGGTTAGAAGAATGATCAAATATATCCATTAACTGATGTATATTAGCAGTACTGATAGTTTAACAATGTGAAAATCTAGAATAGAAAAATGCAATCAGTTTCATCTATAATCAAATCATTGCGGGGGGCGGGTAAATAGTCCTTATACCTATGACTATGGAAACGGAATATTCTTTTCATTGTTTTGACTCTCGAGTATATATCCGACACAGTTAGACACAGTTAATCAACCGAGAACCATATCACTCTATATAAAAGCATCTAAGATGTCAACAAAATATTAACGGATATACACTCGAATTAAAAGCTATTGTTCTAACCCTATTTATAACCAACTCATATTTATATATATAAATTCAGCAAAATAAAAAAAATATCCGCTTCATTATGGCCGCCGTACCTGGAATTGGAATTTGCCAACAAGGGTTAATAAAAAATATCTCCAATTATTTTAGACGGCATAACTTTTAGAGGTGTTATCATTTCTATCGTTTGTAAAATTATTTTATTTGGTTAACAGTTAATAATTAAGTAATTAAAAATATTTTGTGGAATATATTCAAAACAATATTCAAATTATTTTTAAAAAATGTTTGGATTATTTGTTAAAAATTTCTCCAAATTAAAAAATAATAATTTCCAACTTGGAAAACAGTTTAAACAAATTGTTTAAAACTAGATTTTTAGACTAAACGTAGATTCCATGAACAAAGCTTATTTCTTAGAACTGTACGCCTGTGGAATTGTTTTCCGTTTTCCTGCTTTCCAGCTGACTACAATATGGTTGTCTTCAAGTCTAACGTAAACAAGTTCTTGATGAGCCGTCCCACTTGTTAACAAATTTACCGAATTTCCATTACAAACGGTTACTATATTGTCCAATTTCTACTGTACACTCTTTAACCCTTATCCTCGAGTGGCCTCTTGGCCTTGATAAGTGGTGATGCCTATGTAAAAAAAAAAATTATTTGCTAAAGAAAAATTCTGACCTAAAATATAATTAGAGGTGGGGATTAATTTCGGTTCGCAATTTCCTATTCCAGATACAACGGCCAGCATGATGTGGATACGTTTTTATTATTTTACTACGGATTTCTACGGGGCAAAAAAGATAGAATGATTCGTGTATAATTTTTCTCAGCATTATATCAGCCCAAAAAAAAGGTTGATATGGTGTTAAACAGACAATACCTTACTCACAATAGAAGAAAAAAAGACATGGACGATTAATAGGAATCGGAATCGAGAATCGAAAAAATCGGGACCTTTAGGGGTGTCGGAATCGGAAAAATTTGTGGCTATTTTTTATGCCAAAAGAACGAGTCCTCAAATTTTTATTTTTTATTTGATTTTGTTTTAAAAAAAAAAACTTCCACTGCTGATAGTAATAATAAAATGATAAATATTTATTGATTTTAAACTACCAGTAAAACTAAAGGCTATAGATCTCACTCACACATGTATACACACACGTGTGTTTTGACGTTTGAGAAAATATGGGCACACTTAACATATGTTTTAATGATAACCTGGAAAATATAAGAACTTTATAGTAAAATATTTAGAGATTTATAAAGAATTGGAATCACTAATTTTATCGGAATCGAAAAAAATATTGGAATCGTTTTATTATTGATTGAAACACCATAATAATAGATAAATCAAATCTACGCTATAGGTATTGTGTTTTCGCGTTAAATAACTTTGAAGTGTTGATATGCCGTAACACACACACACACACACACACACAAACGCACGCACGCGCGCATCAAATACAACCTGAATAACAGCCGAGTTTCTTTCGCATCAGACATAAGCGCTAAAGTCGACTATATTGCATTTTGATTGAACAAAAGGTAATTTGCTTTTCTGATTTCGCTCGCAACCAATTTATTGCGACGATTTCGTTCACGCAACATTAATTATCTCGAGATTCTGGCAATGGACTGATTATTGCCCGAAGATGGAATATCGCTATTAACAATTTAGACAGATTTTCTCTTTAACATCTCGTTTTAAGAAACGAAGTCGACATCGGAATTCGTCTCGGTATTGAAACAAGATGGCGTAATTACACTATATGCGCACATTTACTGACCGTACAAATGTCCGTTAATGTAAATATTCATGGATTATGGACATGTTTACATCTTATAGATGTCTTACATGAATGCATCTACATGACAAAAGAATATATATATATATATATATATATATATATATATATATATATATATATATATATATATATATATATATAATAGAGATTATGTGTGTGTAACGGAAATTAAGTGGCGCTCTATAATCACCCGAGTATAAATGAAATAAAATCACACACAACTATCCGTAACGGTGTAAAATCCGACTTGTTGGGTTCACAGAGAAGAGCGAATCAAATCAAATTTAATATATATATATATATATATATATATATATATATATATAGAGAGAGAGAGAGAGAGAGAGAGAGAGAGAGAGAGAGAGAGCGCGAGAGAGAGAGAGAGAGAGAGAGAGAGGGGAGATGAGGGGGAGGAAAAGATACAGAAAGTGTATGTTTTTATATTTTGCTTACCAGTCTGTGCCGTTGCTCTGAACCCAAATTCTTTTTGCTGATAAACTCATAAAATGTTCATTTAAAGTGAAAGATACATAAAACATAAGAACGGCAAGATAACGTCAGAGCACACATAAAACAAAGGCACACAGATCAACGATTGATCTTCTCACAAAACTCAGGCAACCTTCTGTGCTACCCTCCGTTAGGGACAGCACCCACATACAACTTTTTTGATTGAAGTCTCACTGGCCAAAAGACAGGCTGTCCCCTTCCGAAAGTCTCATGGTTTCATCAACTTCTGCTGCAGTCTACCCTGACCTTTGCGGTGTCAATCAAACCTTTTCATTCGAACACGGTTCGTTTTAACACTTCATTGTGATGTAGGCACTTTTTTTTAACAGCATTGTGAAATTGACTGCGTGATATAATTCCTGTACAGCCGATTAAAATATGTCTGACTGGATAGTTGATCAGAGTAGATGCGCGCGCCGTTTTGGGTAAATAACTGTGTATTAGATACTAAGTCCGATTCTGACACTGTTTCATACCGATTAATCATCTGGGTGTGGTTTTATCTGTCTGAAAGAGAAAATAGACTTTTTCTCTTTTACGTGTTAATGTTCACATCATTTGTTGCCTGCAAACCTATCTCATATTGTTTCCAATTTTCGTTTTAGGTATTAGTTTTGGTAGTCTCTATTATTATGGAAAAGGAACTTTGTCTGTATGTATGTGTGTGTAAGAACTCGTTCCCTATGGATTCTAAAACGGCTGTGCTTGTTTTTTTTTTAATTTCACTAGTGATGGGACGATTCCAATATTTTTCCGATTCCGATACAATTACCGATTACGTGCTAAATTCTCGATTCCGATACAATTACCGATTTCGATTCTTTAGAAATCTCTATTTAACTATAAGATTATTATTTCCCCCGATTTTCGTGAAAACTCATGTTGAATAGGCAGAAATTTTCCTAAACCTCAAAATACACTTATGAGGAAGGGGCGATCTATCGATTTTAGCTTTACTGGTAATTTAAAATTAATAAATGTGTATTATTTTCATCAGTATTACCAGCAATGGAAGATTTTGCTTTAAATAAAATCAAATAAAAAAGACAATTAAAAGAATCGTTTTGGCATCGGAAAATAGGCACCAATTTTTCCGATTCCGATACCGATTCTGACACCCCAAAATCTTCCGATTTTTTTCCGATTCTGATTAATCGTCCCAACACTAAATTTCACAAGAAGGTACTTGATGTGTCTGAGTGTGGTTTTATGTAAGTTTTTTATCGGAATGCGTGCGATAAGTATCGAAAATCGATGACCGAAAAAATACGATTAAAAAAGAAATCTGATTTTTACCAAATTGATCACTTTTAGACAACCTAGCATCACATGAGCATTTGAGAAGTTTTATCTCCACACATACAGAAAGGTTTAACAATAAAATCAACTGTAGATTCTTTTATAAAACAGAGGCGCTTTCAAAATGGATGTTTCTTTTTAGAGCACAATGGAACCATGATACTTGACTTTTGTACATTTAATTCAAGTGATTATTAAAATAATTTCATCAAATCAACATTTGGTTCTTTGAGAAGATAGGGGGTTAACTATGAATGTTTCTATTTAGAACACAATAGAACCATAATACTTGACTTTCGCATTTAAAACTTTAAATGAAACCATTATTAACAGATAATTTTGTGAGATGTACTGTCGACTAAGTAACTGCGAGGAGGTATTTTAATTTTAATATGCATATAAATATAGTCGCCACATACAATATTGTTTCGCTGTATCACAGCTCATCATTGGGACTAGACTAACAACTTCCTCGAGCCAGGCTTGAAACTCAATCGCCTAGGCGACGGTCGGTACTTAACCGTTACCTAACCGTTACTGCTGCTAAGAGTATGTGAATTAATCATGTTCAAATATTGTCCAACGTCTCAGCTCCATTTGTTTACACAAAGAACATCGCTTAATATGCTAATGCCAGTTTATTTATCACTTCCCAATATGCTCAACCCACAATAGGGAGTATTTATAGTCATGTTTACCAACGATCACCAGCATGGATGATATATATGTACCTATTTACAATGCCTCCCCACGGGACAGAGTTAGACACCAGGGTCGTTTTTTAACGTGGAGAAAAGGTACAAAAATAAAAAATTGTCTCAGTCGTGAAGGACTGCTCCTTCACCGAAAGAGAACAGGATATGGAAGTGCAGCATCTGAAGAACAGATATGTAGCAATGATCAAACGATTCGAATCTCGGCGCCGTATACCTTGACTCCAAGCTTTTTACTGCTCGCTCATCGTGATATCCATCGTCAAATGTAAGAGGAATACGCCCTACATTTTTTTATTTATAGACATAGAAAGAAACTGACAGCGTTTGGTTTATCAGAGTAAGAAAATTAGCACCATCGTTAAGTTTGAATTGTTAGGGGTTGTCCGGTCGTAAAATACTCTTAAGTATAATTTTTTAATTTATGCAGATTTTGTATTTATTTTAGAGTCAATTCTCTGTTGATTATTATTTTGTACCTAATATATTGTAGTGATTTCAGAAAATTTTTAAATATGACTTAGGTGCAACCAGCAAGAAGCTAAACCAAAACGATTAGATCTCCAGCGGTATTCGCTACCATATTACTTCAGGATAGATGGATATCGAAAGTTTAGAAATAAACACTGTTTAACGCATAAATATATTTTGCGTGTGCATAGGGGAGTACTTCAAGTCGACGTACGCCTACCAAGTTTGTTATTTTTATTTTGCCCTCTTAGCAACTATTTTTACCGGCTAAAAAATAAAATCAAATTATTCCACAACTTCGAACTTTGTTTATATCAAGTTTCAAATCTGTAAACCAAAAATTGACAGAGTAGATTGGTGAAGACCGTTCTTCACACACACACACACACACACGCACACACACACACGCACACACACACACACACACACACAAGGTCACTTTTATATAGAGAGAGATTTCCTCTAATGTGCTCGACTTTAAATAAGCTTAATAATTATTTTTTAATAAATAAATATCTTAATATCCAAAGACATATATATTTCATGTTCACTTACAATCATCAGTGTGGATAATATTACTGTATTGCCAGCTGAACGATTCGAAGTATATATATATATATATATATATATATATATATATATATATATATATATATATATAAGCTGACTCTAATATACGTATCGCCTATAATACACACACACGTACACTCACGCACACACACATATATATAATACGAATTAACTCGCTCTCTCTCTCTCTCTCTCTATATATATATATATATATATATATATATATATATATATATATATATATATATATATATTGTTTTGTTTTTTGTATTACATATTTCACTTAAACTGTTTATCAAAAATTGTAACCAGTCTACACCAATGCTACGGGGAATTCAATTATCTGAAGATCTCTGATTTCTATCGGCTTGACCATGGTAGAACATTGTAATGTTATAATACAAGATATTAGTAAATAATTATTATCACTATAATTTGGATTATTATTATTAGGTTGGTGCGAAAATAATGTCGTTTTATATATATAGTTGGACGTCAAAAAAACGATATTATTTTTGCACCAACCTATTATTACTAATTCTCATTATTATAATTATTAAAGTAATTGTTATAGAATAGTTTATTTGCATTAAATTAGTTTTCATTTTAAAAATAAAGCTTATTTTCATACTATTTCTTTGTTTATTAAAACCTCAAAATTTTTTTTAGTGAAAAATAGAATATTGTTTTATGATCAGTAGTATTGAGGCGGGGGGGTCCTACCAAGAAAAAAAGAATATAAGAGAAGTTTATAGGTAAAAAAAAAAGTTGAGAACTACTGAGCTAAGCATTTAGATTTCGCTTGTTAACGGCGGTTGACTTACGGCGAAATGGTTAGGATTGCTGTCATAAGTTCAATTCGTACTTAAAGCAGTTCCTTGTCACGCCATGCTGAAGAGCCGCGAGCAAAAAAAGGCACATCTGTTTACATGCACCAATCCTGAAAAATGGCGCCCTTTTTATTAGTTTTTAAACATCCCATTCATAATGGGACGTGAGTACTCCAATAATAATCCCAAGGAACTTAAATGGTTTCCGTACATTTCCGGGTGCTTCTGTACAATAATCTCACAAATAAGGATACCTTATTTTCATTTATATAAAGTTAGGTATTTGTATATGTTTATATATTTCTATGTACAGAATTCGTACTGAAATAAATAACATTTTTATCATTAGTAAAAACCATATAATGTATCTGGATCAAAATTTTAATAAGGATTCTAGACTTGAGGTTTAGTATTATTGTATTTTGCATTTATTTATTAAAATAGTGTAAAATTCTTATATTAATTTTACCCATGCAGGAAAGAGTATGTATATATATATATGAAGCTTTGAAAACAGTATCTTCTTTTACATACCTCGGCTCTATTGTGTCTGATGATGCTAAATTTGAAAAAGACATCCAATGTAGAATTAATAAAGCTAGTGAGGCATTTGGTAGGTTGCGACACAGACTCTGGAACAGCCACGATGTGTCTCTAAAAGTAAAGGTGGCAGTCTACAAATCTGTTGTTCTGCCTACTCTTCTGTATGGTGCCGAAACGTGGACCTTGTACCGCAAGTATATAAATCAGCTTGACTCCTTCCATATGAGATGTCTGCGTTTTATTTGCAATGTTGGATGGCAAGATTGTGTTCCGAATAGTGAATTAATGGAGAGATGTGAAATCACTGGTATTGAATCATTTTTTTATCAGGATACAAATGCGGTGGTCGGGTCATCTTGTAAGAATGGATGACTCAAGAGTTTCTAAGCAACTTTTTTATGGGCAACTGACAAATTCTTGCCGTCCAATAGGGCGTCCCTTGCTTCGTTACAAAGATAAACTAAAAGACAACCTGAAACGTTGTGGAATTTCTCTGAGTTCCTGGGAGAGTGCAGCAGGGGATCGCAGAAAATGGAGGAAGGTGTGTTTCCTGGGGACCAAAGAATTTGAACATAACCGCCTTTGTCATATGGACGCCCTTCGTGCAAATATGAAGGCAAAACACAAGAAACATCCACCTAAAAATGAATATGTATGCCATTGTGGTTTCAGAGCACGCAGCAAAGCAGGGTTATCTGTTCACTCGAGAAGGCATCTTTGACCGACGAGCATATGAAAGTTCACCATCTGCGGAGGAGTGTGCCGGACGTCTACAGGATTGCAATTATGGATGTGGTGTCACAGAGCTTAGGAGCTGCTGAAGATTGCATACTGAACCCTCATTCATCGTCTTCGATGAGAGAATCCACCATATATATATATATATATATATATATATATATATATATATATATATATATATATATATATATATATATATATATATATAATTTGATTGCATAAATACCCAGGTGATGAAGGCCGGAGGGCAAAACGGCCGAAACGTTGTGACTATAACAACCAAGATGAGGAAGTAAGGCCGGAGGGCAAAACGGCCGAAACGTTGTGACTATAACAACCAAGATGAGGAAGTCAGTCCGACAAGCTCAATAAATGAAAACACCTCATCTCAAAAATACAGAAAATTACTTTCTCTACCGTTCTTCTTCGAATCAGAACCCTACTCTAATAAACTATTTTTATGACACTATATGTACAGCACTCTCCTTAAATACTAATGCCTAAGTATATTTTGAGGAGGGTCTCATGCATACTCCAGTAGTTAGCTTTCTTTCTCAGGTTATACAGACGCAGCAGGGAGCAGCACACATACTGTCTCTTTGGGTTCATTAACTAACACAGACAGCCATTTCCCGACCCGTCTCTTATGTCATAAAGATCACCAAGCCCCAATTCTAGACATATTCTTAACCACAGTGGCCAGGGATTGTGTGACAAATGCGCATAGTTCACTTGGAAACGTTGATCATCCATACACACACACACACACACACACACACACACATATATATATACATACATATATATATACATATATACATATATATATGTATATAAATGTAGATATATATATGTATATATGTATATATATATAGACACACAGACATATATATACATACATTCATACATATATACATAGATATATACATATATATGCATATATACATATATATATGTATATAAATGTATATATATACATATATATATGCATATAAATGTATAGATATATGTATATATATGTATATACACACACACAGATATATATATATATATATATATATATATATATATATATATATATATATATATATATATATACATATATATATATATATATATATTAGTTGGTGCGTGTAAATAAGTGCCTACGTAAACTGGTGAGGAGACAAAGTCTTTTTTGTTGGTAATCGCTACAAGGAGTGGAGGAAAACATCTTTGAGAAGGATTTGTACGCTCTAGTGTGTCGATTTAGGATGAAAACACTCCCGAAAGACTCTGACTTCAAAACTAGAGATCGGCAAAAAGCAAAGCCAAGAGAAAAGAATAGAAAATGAGCGTTTTTATTTTTATATGTATATTTTTGGGGTGAGGGTAGTTTTGTCAATATGAACAGAGACGGCGGGAGAAAGAGAATTGAGTTCCTTTTATTAAAACGCACCCGTTTATTTTTTTATTTTTTTCTGGGCCCCTTTCCCCACCGTTTTATTTGGGGGTGGGGGTGCACCGTATATTTGTGTTTCTTTTTCGGCGGGTAAAAAAGAAAGTTCTAAAACAAATCCTTCTTTGACTATCCATTTTCTTTTGTTTTTTGTTTTTTTTTTTTTTTTTTTTTTTTACGTTTTACTGTGAATTATCTTTCTTCTTTCTATTTTTTTTTCAGCAAGTTAGAAAGAAACAACTTGTTTGCTGGGTTATGCACTTTTTCAGAAAAGTACACTTTTAGCGAAAGGGTAGCAAACTTTCGGCCCGTGTGACGTATATGGATAACAATCTCTTCTGTTTCGACGCGCAATAAATTTTATGTTATTCTTATTACAAAGCAGGAAATGCCTTAGCTAAATAAATAAGGAGTTATTTGAAAATAATCTTAGGAACGGGTTAAGTTTTTCAACGAGTTATTTTATGGTGCAGACGAAATGAAACGAGTGGGCAATTTTTTTTTTCGTAGAAGCGGCGAGGGTGCTGTTCCCAAACTAGTAGGTCGAGTAAAGGCTTAAATAATAGTTCTTTATAAAAGTCATTACCAGTGATTACCAAGTTATAAAAACCGGCGGTATTTCCTGGGGAGTTGAGTGACAAATGTTTCTTCAGATTTCAAGTATTCTTTGTTCCTTTCGATTACCATTGCAAACTACTTGTGATACTAGCAACAACCGTTTACCCTTGACTTCTCAGTTAAAAGAACAGTTGGATTTCTCTGGAATGTGTGTTATATAACAAACCGCTTCAGTATCTGAATTTATTAGGTGAAGATTCCCGGAGTAAGCAAAAGGGTTCCCGAGTTCAACAAGAGACACCTATAAAAGTCTGAGCTTACATCGGCCAAAACGTTGTAAAAATAACGCTCAAGATGAGAATAGTAGTCAGAATAATTCAAATAATCCAAACCGATTCGAGTTCCCAATATTGTCAATGCCATTTTAGTGGAGGTCTAGCCGCTGGTCTTCCTTCTTAGTCTTTCCATCCTCCTTTGTCTTCCATGACCATTCATTTGTAAAATCAACAGATGCCAGTGCTACCGCATGTTTTTTTGTCTTTTTTATTTTTCATTCATTAGTACGCAACGAGAACACACTATTTTACAACTGGAAACTAAAAGTATATGAAAATTTCGCCTACATGTGAATTTACAAAGCGGATATATTTCTTTTTGCTTCACGGCTGGCTGGCAACATTCGACTTGCTCTTGATCTTTGCATGGTTTTCACAACTCTAACGCCGTTCTTGTCAGACACTTTTCCCATCATGATTGCAGTTGTCTTAAGATCCCTTTTACTGGTAGTAGGTATAGGCTTCCGGATGTCATCAAAACAAGTCGCATTCAACGAATATATCCACATGGCAGAAGGTTGCTGGGGCACAGATACAGAAATACTTGACGAAGACATATCCGACGGCGTCACAAAGGACTATAATAATCAAGAAAGCTAAAATCGATAAAGATTTAATTTTTAAAATCGCCTTATTTAGTTTTCTTTTTACAACCGCCGGTATATTCGTACTTTTTTTCTTCATCCTTCTTGATATCTACGAGGTGCTTTAAATAAGTTTGCAGACCCGTCATATCGTATGGACAGTTTTATTGGTAGTACACACATGAGACTCTAGTCCCCATCGAAGTAATCTCCTTCGGCTGTAATGCACTAGTTGTAGCGTCTTAACAATTCCTGGAAAGTCCCATCGAAGTCCTCTTGTGTGAGCGTGTCAGTGATCCTCGTTACAGGCTTTTTTTTTAATCTCAATTATCACATTACAGCAGCATCTAAGGTTTTTCGTGAGCTCAGGGAATAATAAAAAGTCATAAAGAATAAAATCCTTACTATAGTGAAGGCGAGAAACTGTCTTGATGCCCATCTTGCTCAAATTGTCTGTGATAAGGATAGGAAACTCTTGGGACAAACTTCGCGCAAATCTTCCGCATCTTCAGTTCCTTGCGAATAAGTATGCGCACAGTTCCCACACTGACATCAAATTTTGCACTTATTGTCTCCATAGGCACAAGACGTTCCTTATCTATGAAATTCTTTATTTGGACAATAAACTCTGATATCCTGACTTCCAAATGTCTCATCATCCCTCACATACTCCCTGCCTTCCTTAAATCCTTTATGCCACTCACAAAATGATGCTCGATTAATGAAAGATGGTCCAAAAGCAGTCTGAAGCATTCTATACGTTTCTATGGCATCTTTCCAAGTTTATCGTTCTTCTAGGGTGTCTTTACATCCAGATTGCCTTTTTTAAATTCACTGACTGTGAAAATCAGGCTTTAGTAAGATGTATTCCAATTCTTACTGTAGCTGTTCATTTGAACCGGAAATCATAAAAATTAGTCAGTCATATCATAAGATGCATAGCAATAACATATTGAATTTTTAAGAGTCTACAGCAATTTTAAACGCCTGTACAAAAAAAGTTTGCAAACTTATTGAAGGTACGTCGTATCTATAGACGTGTCTGTCGGGATGCAAGGCATGTGAGCATGGACTACCTAGGACTACACAGAACATTTTGCATCAGTTCGACAGTAAAAAGGTAACCGAAATACTTAGTTTTTGTCGGATTGATTGTCGATGTTGGAACCTCGACTAATGTTAATTGGACCGAAAGGTTGTGAACACGATACTTAATTTAAGAACATTAGTTCGAATAACACAAATGATACGAACCAAGAAGCTAAATTCAATTTTAAATAGATTCTCGTTGTTTCGAAAAACAAAGCTCGAATAGAATTCAAAATATCTGCGTGATGTATGTATATAAAAACGTTTAAGTATATAAATGATTATGTTATAAGTATTTCGATTAAAATGATTAAATAATAACGAATGCGTTTAGCTTCGCTAAAGACCTTTGTTGCTATACAGAAACGTAACGTCAACAAGTGTCTGTTAGAAAATATTGCGGGGCTGCTTCCCAGCTAACTATAGCATGATTGTTTTCAAATATAATGTAAATAAATTCGTGTTGAGCTGTCCTCTTAAATAATCAAACTCCACCAACGTTCTACCATTACCGATCATCATGATGCTCTCTCACGGTCTATCCGATATGCATTAATCTTCTTTCCGAACTCGCCAGAAAGATTCCCGGGCTCAACAAGATACATCTGAAGAAGGTCGGAGATTACATCGGCCGAAACATTGTGAAAAGATGATACCAGTAGTTCGAATAATCCAATTAATTCGAATTATCCTCGAGTGGTCATTGGGCCTGAATAAGCGGTTACCTCCCCCTGCCCTATATAGCAATATATCTCCATATGGGCTGTGCCAAAGGAATACCACTAGTTGCACATAATACACTGGACACCTTCTTTGAGGCATTTATTTTGGGGAACAGGGTGCGTCCTGTCCTGTACAGCGCATTCTCAGTTCTCTAACGGGTCTCGTGTTTCATTGATGTCCCCAGAGAACCGTTCCCATTGCATAAGCACTTTAATAACCTTCGTACTTAACACTTAAAATATTCGCTTCTCTTGTAGATAATCGGTTTTACTTTCTTTGAAGTGGTCAACTGGAACGGCTACATCCGTTTCAGTAATTATTCTTTCATTTTATTTTTTTAAATAAAGCAATGACAAATATAATGGAGAGGCTCTATAATTGATATCACACGTGTATTTCCGAGCAATGAAAAAAAGAGATGTAAAATGTCTGCTCTTTTTTATTTATTTTCAAATTACCAATCCTGAAAACTTGGGTCTTATTATTATAGTTTAAATAGTCCCGTTTGGAGGCGCGGTTACTCCAATCATAATCATAAATAAACTTTTTAAAAATATCGTTGCGTTTCGGAGAACTTATGTACAATCACTCCGCCACGAAGAGGTCATATAATCTCAATTTATATACGTTTTGGTATGTGTACATGTTTATATACACATTTCTATGTATAGAATCCACACTCAAAAATAAACCTTAAACGTTAATAAAAATCATTTAATGGATGTTACTCAAAATTCAAACAAGAATTCTAGACGTAAGGTTTAGTATCCTTGCACTTTGGTTTTAATCTTCGTATGAGATCATAAAATTATGCAAAATAGCCCTGTTCAGGAATTAATTTTAACCGTCTTGGAAAGGGTATTTTTTTGTATATATATATATATATATATATATATATATATATATATATATATATATATATATATATATGTGTGTGTGTGTGTGTGTGTGTGTGTGTGTGTGTGTGTGTGTGTGTTACCCCTCTCACACCATAGAAACACCCCTATAATAATTAATACATATAATCTCAATCAATAAATTACATAACGACAACACCCTCATTTCATTTCAGTTACACACCTATACATAAATTTCAACAGAAAAATTTTTTCCAGAAAGAATATTAAATACGTTCATATCTTTTAAAAACATATTAACGACTATATGACGTTAATAAAAAATCTCCTTCTCTTTAACAACGCAAACTTCCCTCCTTTTTTGAATTTCCAACGTCTTTTTTCGTTTCTGAAATAGAACAACGTCACACTTTGCACTTGAAAATTTTTTAAATATTTGTTCTGGTGTTTTTGTTTTCTTAATATCATTCATCAAGAGAAAGTCTCGAAATAAAAACGAAATGAACACATAACTCCGTTTGTTCCGTTTTATTTCTCTATTTTGTCGGAACACTATTTCCATTATTCTCATCATATATATATATATATATATATATATATATATATATATATATATATATATATATATATATATGTATTTATATATAACTGTTTAATTTTCTCATAAAATTACTATACGAAAGTATAGAATTATGCGTAAACTTTAAGTATTTACTTCAAAAGTGCTCAATACGTAGGTAGAGCTAGATAGTAAGTTGTAAAATATATATGGCGATTAAGCTACACTGATGATAGTAATTATTTATGCATACCTACAAACACTAGTGTTTTATGGTTACGCAATCATCAGTGTAGAGTAACAATTATCGAACCCAGCCACTAAGCCGCCTGTTTCTCCATTTGTTGAGCCTCTACCAAACAATTGCCACGGGAAAGGAATTAAGAACTATTACACGCCGAATTAGGGCGAGTACAATGACATTCTAGAGTTTTCGTACAGTTTAAAGTCGTGATCGTTGCATTGGAGCTATTTGATTGCCTTAGTTATAATTCTGTACACAGCGTCCATCCTTAAGTATTGTTAAAGAGGCCTGATAATCATAATTAAATAATAATTTAATCATTTATACCTATACACACTAGTGTTTGATGCTTACGCAATCATCAGTGTAGGGTGACAATTACTGCCTGTCAGGGGACTCGAACCCAGCCAGGAAGCCGCCTTTTGCTCCATTTGCCGAGCCTCTAAGAAACTGCCATCATCAGAGTCACCAAACAATTGCCATGGAAAGGAAGGGAATTAAGAATTATTAAACGCAGAATTAAGCAAATATTGTTAAATATAACAGTATTCTTCTGCTTTATTTTATTCTTTTTATATTTTTACATTTTCTAATGATCTTTTTGTGTTAAAATTAAAACAATTCATTTACGTTCCATATGTATCATGGACGTTTTCGATTCTTCGTCGAATCATCCTCAGATAACAAAAACATTAACAAAAGCTAGAGAAAATAAGAGAATTTTGGAAGGCAGCAAGAACGTAACGTGAAGTTAGTTAGACGCCAGCAGACGAACTCGCTATATTTAACAAGTTAACAATTTAAATATCTGTTGTACCAGAATTAGCGTATAAGGTTAAACAAAAATGTTCTCACTGGCCTCATATGTAATGTTATTTTGGGGGGGGTGTATTGATATTCATATAAAAAGACACTTTTTATTTATTTCAAAAGAAAATACAATTTTTGTATATATGGATCGTGGAATTACATTCATCTGCAAAAGATCTAGCTAATTCACATATTCTTTTAAATATTCATTTTAATTAATTCCCTATAAGTTTTTTTTTTCGGTTTTCTTATAGGATAATCATCTTTAGTTAACTATTACGTGTAATTATATTCATGCAGATATTCTACATGGTTTATACTTTCGTAATATTTGCGTAAAATGTTATAGTAAACACAAACCTCTTTCTATATACATTTATGTGTGCGTATATATATATATATATATATATATATATATATATATATGTGTGCTTTAAAAATTTTGCCTACCAAACTCCTCTGTCAATTTTTGGTCTACAGACATGAAACTTAATATATAGGGTATTCGAACCCACGCGAAACTTTATATTTGGATTTTAGCTGGGGAAAATCAGTGCAAAAGTTTGAACATTAAAAAAAATATAATTTGCCAGGTGAAGGTCGAACGATGACATTACAAATATGCATGCGTAACGTAATAGCTATTGGGGCATGTTTTAATTTTTTTAATTTAATTTTTAACCTTGCAGCAAACATGTCTTCATAGCTAAGGCATTAACGCCAAATAAAAGAAGTAAATCTTAAGCTAAAGTTTTGGTTTCGATTCTTGGTGGTGGCGCATGAGTCATTTATTTAACTTTTTAAATCATTACTATATATTTGGGTCCAGTATAATATACGAAATTTGCATTAATCGAAATATCATATTTAAGCGTATTTTAATACCGGGCAATGTCGGGAGGTCTGCTAGTTAATTAATAATTACGGTTTTTTTTTTAATCAAGCAGAAAAAAATTCTGTTATCTTTTTTTTTTTTTTACAATGTTTGCTTAAATCAGTGGTTCTCAACCACTGTGCCCCGGCACATTCGTGTGCTGCGGAATGATTACTGGTGTGCCGTGAATAAATAATAGCTAGAAGCAATTTAATTTCGTTTTGTTTAATAAAAACATTTAATTTCTTAATCATGATGACACTACTCAATTTCAACTCTAAGCAAAAAAGCCGTCAGAATCTTACTGCAATTCTCAACTTCGTACCTATATGAACTGAGAATGCCTTAACATGAAAGACTTATGAATATTGAAAAAGAGTGAAGTGTGTGTCTTTCTACATTCGCCCACATATTGCTGCAGTAGTTAAAAAACACCTGTCACAACTACCCCACTGACATTCAACATTATTATTCTATACCAGATATTGTATATGGTGCCTGGAAAAACTCGTACCCGAAATACTCGTCCTCGAAATACTCGCACCCGGAAAACTCGTCCTTTTTTGCTAGATAGGAAAAGTTGTCCCTTATTGAATAAATATCGATTGAAACACATTTTATTCCCGTTCTTGAAGGAAATATTGTTTTTAAATGCGACTACGCACCCCCATAATATTTTTTTTTAATATTTTTACCTCTTGTTTTAAAAAAATAAACGTGATCACGGAGTCAAGACACGAAAACCGAAACCATATATTTATTTTTAAAAATAATTTAGTTTTAACACTTTTTGTGTTATTACGAAACAAAAATAAAAGAAAGAAAACAATTACGTATTACCAAAGCAAGCAATTATTTTATTTAGAAGAATTAATTTAGTTTAAACAATTCCTATGTTATTATTAAACAACAAAAAAGAAAACACTATTTTTGGTACCGCGCTAAATAATGTTATAATATCGAAAGCCATCCTAAACATGGGGAGGGGATGGGATCGTTAAAAGTCATTTCGGGGTCACTTCTGCAGACTATTGTTATAGGGCGATAATCCAATTTCTTCTTGATCAAATAACGCGACAAATAAGTAGCAAACAATTTTTTTCCGAACAGGAAAATATTTGAAAACAAAAACATGTAAAAAATAAAAATGTATCAATATATAATTGTAAAAATATTTATTTAAAAATCTGCGTAAGAAAATATCATTTTAATAAAACAATTTTGTAATAAAAACAACATTGGATTTTTATAAAGTAAAATAGCTTCTTTTTTTTTTTCGAACACATAAATAATTTAAATATAACATTTTTTTAATTAAAGCAACTTTGATGGGTCAACAACAAATTAATAATTTAAATGCTTTTTGACCGAGAAGCGCCACCTGGTGACAGTTTAGTGAAAAGCGCCAAAAAAAGATGGCCGCCGCATACTGTACAAGTGCTTTTTGTTGTTTGGTGAACACAAAAAGTGCTAAAACTAAATTAATTTTTCGGTACTTCACGGGGAACGTGGACCCTGCATAAACGGTGTTTTTATTTAATGATTGCTCCCTCAAAGCGTTTTCTTTCACTTTCTTCGTATATATCACATAGACTTTATTTTAATCGCGCGCGTATTTATTCTTTTTTTTTCTTTGTAGTAAATTTGATTCATACTTTTATTTCGTGCTTTTTTTATTTTATTTTTATTGCATGTTATTTTAATTTTTTTATATTTTCTCCACTAAATATATTTTTTTGTAAAATTATTTTTTCATACATATTCAAATAATGCTTTTGTCCCTCCCCTTTTTTGCCCTCAAATAGTACCTTGAAAAAGTGTTTGTGATTAAATAAACCAAAGGAAACATTTTGCGCATGCGCTTTGAGGGAGCAATCATTGAATAAAAACACCGTTTACGTAGGGTCCACGTTCTCCGTGAAGTACCAATTTTTTTAAATAAAATATTGTTTTATAATTTGATAATACAAGAAGTGTTTTTTGTTTGTTTGTTTGTTTGTTTGTTTTGTAATAACACAAGAAATGTTTAAAGCTAAAGTAATTTCTTTAATACATATATGGCTTCGTTTTTCGTGTCTTCCGTTCGGGTTCGATACATAATCAACTGTATCCATTTCCAGTAGCTTGATTTTTTTCCGAGCTGTGATCTTGGACATTACCTTAAAATATACAAATTTATTTTCTTTTTTGGGGGAGGGGCGGTCGTTTAAAAGAATATCTACATCAGTATTTTCTTTAATTTTGGATATTATTTTGGAGCGATTACCGAGACTCCTAAGACGTGATCCTCTCGTGTCGGAGATTTTTTGTTCAAAAGTTACACTCGACATTACATTTTTTTTAACTAAATAAACTCTTTTAAATAAGTTGAACAACCAAAACTTACAAAGCCAGGTAGAAAACGAACACTTTGAAAACTTAATTTAATTTTTTTTTTAACAACAGTAAACAAGTAAAAATATTTATTAAAAAAGTATGGGATGTGTATTCTCTTTTAAAGACAATATCTTCTTCAAGAACGGTCATAATATTTGTTTT
Organism: Euprymna scolopes; assembly: GCF_053919585.1. Classification (NCBI taxonomy): domain Eukaryota; kingdom Metazoa; phylum Mollusca; class Cephalopoda; order Sepiida; family Sepiolidae; genus Euprymna; species Euprymna scolopes. Next base: position 112,172,549 of record NC_136483.1, on the reverse strand, counting down.
CAATCGATATTTATTAAATAAGGGACCACTTTTCCTACCTAGCTAAAACAAAACAAAAAAAGGACGAGTTTTCCGGAGACGGGTTTTTCCGGGGAAGAGGTTTCCTAAATTCATTGAATAAAGAATATGTTGATTAATGTGAATAAAAATTTTCCTTATATAATCTTTGTTTTTTATTTTATTGCAAAAAAGATTTATGAGTAGAAAATACCATTTTTTATGATAGGTATGCCGCGAAAATTAAAATAAACTCAATACTGTGTCGCCATAAAAATGGTAGGGAACAACTGGCTTAAATGAAAGAATAGGCCTATACACTCAAAACATATATACGAAAATATTCGAAAAGAAATAACATTAACTAATATATACACACATATATTTACATATAAATATGCATATTTATGTATATATATATTTATATGCATGTATATATATACATATGTATGTATATATGTATATATATATACATATGTATATATATATATCTATATATGTATGTATATGCATATGTATATATATCTATATATGTATCTCTCTCTCTCTCTCTCTCTCTCTATATATATATATATATATATATATATATAGAGAGAGAGAGAGAGAGAGAGAGAGCGAGAGAGAGAGATGGGGAGAAAGGGTGAGATTCAATAATAAAGGGCAAATTTATAGTTTATATAATTTTAGATGTTTAGTTGTTCCTCTCCTTAAGAACTCTTTTTTGAGAATAGGCGATTTTCTTTCAAAATGTCTAAAGATTTTCAAATATCCCGGGTTTTATTAATATTAACAGTAAGGTGTTATATCGATTGATAATATATGCGAAAGAATAATTGAAAAAAAAAATCAATAGATAGTTTAACTCCTAATTGAAAAAAAAAAAATTAACAGATAGATTAACTCTTCACATATTGTTTTCGATTTTTTGTTTGTGTTTATATACTTTTTCAAAACTTCGATTAAAAGCACACACACACAAACACACATATGCATACACACACATTTATCTTTGTAAGTGACTGAATTTATACATTGTAATGCTCAATTATATATATAAATACGCACACTTACACATACACACACACACAAATATATATATATATATATATATATATATATATATATATATAACTCCAATGACCTTGTAATGGGTGTTGTAACCCAACATCCGGTTTAGAACTTCCGGTTACGCATGCGTACACAAACATAAACCCATAACAGCGTAAATAATCAACTCGACAATAAAACGTATTGTTTTACTGTGTACGTTTTCAGCGTCTCATTTGTTTTGTTTTTTTTTCGTATTTAAATTATCCAAATAAAAATTGTTAAAACTTTCTCCTTTTTTTACATCGTTCATTTTCCCATAGCTATGATAAATAAATAAACAATAAATAATAAACCCATAACAGCGTAAATAATCAACTCGACAATAAAACGTACTGTTTTACTGTGTACGTTTTCAGCATCCCATTTTTTTTTGGGGGGGGGAGGCGTTTCAATGATCTAAATAAAGAATTGTTAGCATTTTCTGCTTTTTTTTTACATCGTTTAAAATTTGAATTTAACTTAAGTATAATGGTATCTGTTCAGTGCACATTTACGTATAATTATGGCAAACCACTTATAATCCAATGGCTGTAAGGTTTTCTTTTTTCAAAATTAAACAATTATAAACAGAACGACTCATAGAAATCTATCTACATTCTCTTTTCATTTTAATATACTTTCATAGAAATATTTCTGTTATGTCACAAAAAACTATTTTCTTTACGTCACATGTGTCACGCTCATACATTAATTTCATAGCTAATATAACATACTGGCCCAACGGGTCACGAGTAGTCTAGTAAATATATAATTCATAAAACATGTTAAAAAATGTTATTTATATTTATTAATTCTTTGTTTTTATTATTACTTCTTTGTTCTTGTTACAAGCTCTATTTTCTATTTGGTTTTATTGAGCTTTTACATCTGGTTAGGATTACTTTATAAGTATTAAGTCTTTAATATTTATATTATATTTTAAGTTTACTGTTTTGAATTATCTTGGTAAACGTAATTGTTATTCTTTATATATATATATATATATATATATATATATATATATAGAGAGAGAGAGAGAGAGAGAGAGAGAGAGAGAGAGAAAGAGAGAGAGGGGGGGGATCGATGAATATATAAATATGTACATATACTTGGACATTATGATGTATAAATTCCGTCACTTAAACATTTATCCATGCACAAATTAATATAGTTGCTTTAGACTAAAGTTTGAAAACCTGTACATTCACAGTAAATTACATAAATCATTTCCTCGTCGCAATAGTTTAAGTTCAGGCGCAAAAAGTGTGATTGGTCGGTCTGAGATGACGTCAACTATGGGAAATTGCTACTCGTCCAGACAGACTGCCCCTCCTCTTCCTCAACCCATACCCCGCCAAACAATGAGAGGTTAACTGGTACAGATTTTAATCTTCTGTCCAACTGTTTTTGTATTTAATTTCCTTCTTCCTAATTTTACTGGCATTCTTTAGAACTCGAGAAGCGGGCAAATTACAATAGTGGCATTCATAGATGATTCTTATCTAAATCTTGTGATAGAAAAAAAGAAGAAATATCTAAAATAATATATAGCAATTGCTGAATAAAATCTGACCTACTGGGTCACCCATTGAGCTCGAATTAGATTGTTTGAATCAGGATTAAGTGAGTTTGTGAAGCTAGCTAAATATATAAATTTAAAAAAATCCTATATTAACAGCTTTCCGCTTGTTATATCACTCTCTTCCGTCTTTCTATACACACACACACACACACACATATATATATATATATATATATATATATATATATATATATATATATATATATGTGTGTGTGTGTGTGTGTGTGTGTGTGTGTGTGTGGAGAGAGAAGGGGGGAGACATACACAAACAGAGATGTTCAGCTTTATTATATCTATCTATATATCTATACATATACGTGTGTGTGTATCTGTATATATATATATGTATGTGTATTATATATAAATATACATATATATATATAATACACATACATATATATACAGATACAGACACATATATATATAGATAGATAGATTGATTGATTGATTGATGTGTATGTGTGTATATATATATGTATATGTGTATTATATATATGTATATATAATACACACACACAGATATAAATTTATACATAGAAAGCGAGATAATAAAGCTGAACGTGTGTGTGTGTGTGTGTGTGTGTGTGTGTGTGTGTGTGTGTGTGTGTGTGTGTACACGAGCAGGCCCCTATATGGTTGACTATTATACAAAACTGATCCCTACAATGATGGAAGAAACATCAAGGATCAAGGATGAGTATGTTACATTTTGAACATCAGTAGTTTTTTAAATTGCGGAGTCAGCGTACTCGCCTGGCCCCCAAAATATGGAAATATTTTTTTGAAAACTTACAAGGGTTTTTTATATAGATGTGTATAAGAATATATATATATATATATAAATTCGTATTCCTGTCTGTTTGTTTTTTTTCTTCACGATTGATTAATACATACAAAACGTGTCTTATATTTTATATATATATATATATATATTCTCGCATTATATATATATATATATATATATTCTCTCGCATATATATATATGCGTGTGTGTGTGTGTTGTGTCTGTATCAATAACAACACGAACGCAGAAAGTAAAGGTAACACAAATATATTAAGACGGAAAGATAATACATATTTACAAAGGTGCAGTTGTACTGCAGTTGGAAGATTGTCCGGTAGAGGGCGTGTTTAAATCTTTCATGGAGCAACCGACACATGCATCTTGCCTATCCGGCGTTCGAACACAGCTTCCCGGTCTTGCTGACTTGTTACCTTTATCTATATCTTTTCACCCACGTATGCTAATTAGTGGGCGTTTCCACAACACCCCCCTCCCAAGATTTGAAGTCGTGTAGATTTCAATATCTTTTCCTTTTGGGGTTCATTATCATTGGGTCTATAGCCTTTCTTTTCCTTCCTGATCTCCTCCGTTCGGACATGATCAGTGGTGGTTCAATATTAAACGTTTCCTATACCATATCAATTGGATCTTCCTGTTCCTCAGGTTTGTTCGTTGTCCTTCCTATGACGTTTTCTCAATTGATTTTGGTGTCTTTTGTGTATCCCTTTTGGACCTTTTATCATGTAGACCAAGTCGCCGATACGTTTATCTACCGTACCCGGCTCCCAATATGACATATTATTTTTAAAACATTTAAAATATACCTGATCACCAGGTTTAAACCTTTTACGTGATGTGTGTGTCGTTTTATATACGACAGCTTGCTTTAGTATTAATTTATCAAATGGTGATTTTATTTTTCTCGCAAACATTAATTCTGCTGGCGATAATTTCGACGGTGTATTTGGGTTCTCAGTTATCCTGTATATTTGCAGGAACTGTTGTAATGCTTTATCCGTCAGTGTCCCTATCGATTTTCTAAGGGCACGCTTTATCGTATCTAGGAACCTTTCCGCTAATCCATTTGATCTAGGATGGAACGGTGGTGTAGTTATATGGTTTACCTGAAACGATTCACAAAAATCCTTGAAAACACTTGAAGTAAATTGTGTTCCATTATCTGTGACTATAATGTCTCGTACCCCAAAACGTGCAAATATTTCATGCATAAAACTTATTGCGTTATCTATCGTTGGGTTTTTGACCCGCTTTACTTCCGGCCATCTGGAAAAACTATCTACTATGATTAGGTAGTATTGTCCCTCGATCGGTCCAGCAAAGTCTAGATGAATGCGTGACCATGGATGATCATTTTTTCCCTAAGGTTTATGAACTATCGGTGGTGCCTTAGCGGCTAACGCACAACCTTTACATTTGTTTACTGTTAATGCAATATCCACATCCATATTACGCCAGTAAACATAACTCCTCATAAGTGTCTTCATCCTATTTATACCCGTGTGTCCTGTATGAAAATCACGTAAGATTTTTTTCTGCAAGGTTTTCGGTACAACCACTCTTTCACTATATAACAATACCTCATTGCATAAGGAAAATATACTTTGCGTTTTTCCGTCATTTTCCGTTAATTTTTTCTTTATGTCTTTGATGACGTCGTCATTTTCAGCCTCCCTTTTTATATCGGTAAGCGTGACTGGTAATTCTCTTATTATATTCGCCACCATGTTTTTTTCCTCATAATTTGAACGTATAGCTGCAATTACTGAGTCTTCAAAGGTTTCATCCCTTTTCGGTATAAGCCTTGATAATCCATCCGCATGACCTATTTTCCCCGAACGTAGATGTTTTATTTGAAAATTATAATTTAGCAAGATCGTACCCTAACGGAGTAACCGCTTTGCCGTATATACTGGTAAGCCCTTTTTTGAGCCGAAAATAGTCACTAGGGGCTTGTGGTCTGTTTCCAGTATAAAATGTCTTCCGTACAGATAACGGTGGAATTTCGTCACCGCGAAAATAATGCTTAATGCTTCCTTTTCTATTTGGGAGTAAGCCTTCTCTGACGGAATTAGGGGCCTTGAAGCGTGTGCTATAGGTTTCTTCGTTCCATCTGGCATGATATGCTGTATACATGCTCCTATACCATACGAGCTCGCGTCACTCGCAACAATTATTTGTAATTTTTGGTCGTAATAAGTTAAGGATAAATCTGACGTCAAAGTCTTTTTAATTTCCTCAAATGAGTCTTGACATTCTTTTGTCCATATCCATGGTGTTTCATTCTTTAATAATTCGTTCAGCGGAGCTCTTAGGTCGTGCATGCCTTTGATAAATACTTGGTAGTAGTTCGCGAGGCCTAAGAAGCTCTGTAAAGTCGTCACGTTAAGTGGTGCTGGCATGTTCCTAATTGCTATCGCTCTTTCTGGATCAGGGCGTCGGCCATCTTTACTAAATACTTGATTTCGTCTGGACAAAACTCACATTTGTTTTCTTTCACCTTGAATCCGTACTCGTTTATTCTTGTGAACACTTGTTTTAAATGCTCTATATGTTCACTTATGGACGCGCTCCTTATGATTATATCATCCAGGTATGCACAAGCACAATCTAAACCGTTCAACATTGTGTCCATCGCTTGCTGGAATATCGCCGGCGCGACTTTTATCCCGAACGGTAATCGGTTATACTTGAATAACCCTTTGTGTGTGTTAATGTATAAAATCTTTAAGCATTTTTCTTCTATCGGAATTTGCAAATAGGCGTCGGACAAATCTACTATTGAAAAAATTTTCCCACCATTTAGTTTGGCAAAAATCTCTTCCGGGCTTGGTAAAGGGTAATGGTGATCTTGTAGCATATTATTTAACCCGGTTGAAAAATCTCCGCAGACTCGAATTTGTTCCGATTTCTTCTTTACGTACACCGTAGGCGCTGCCCAAACGCTAGTTTCGATTTTCGATAAAATGTCCGTTCTTTTAAGTCTGTCTAATTCGCTATCTATTTTGTCTAATCCGGCGTTCCGTTTTTTCTTAAATACTGGTGTTGCATCCTTTTTTTAGCTCGAACGAAGCTTTATATTTATTACATCTTCCCAGTCCCATAGTAAATATTTCTGGGAATTCGTTCTTTAGTTAATTTTTAATATTTTCTGACCTTGTGGTGCAGCTGGTTATTTTTTTACAAAAAGCGTTCATCGGTTTATCCCAAAGGTTGAATTTTTCAATAAAATCTGTTCCCAATAAATTCTCACTTTCTTTAATTACGAAGATTTTCAATTTCTTCGTCGTGCCATTTAAATTAATGGGCAGGCCGACTTCTCCTTCGAATTTGATTTCGTCACCTGTCACCGTTCTAGCACCCTTACTTGACTTTTTCAGAGTCGGTTTATCCAGTTTTTTCCAAGTGCTAACGTTTATTACCGACAAATCTGCTCCAGAATCAAGTTGAAATTTTATTTGTTTGCCGAAAATATTAACCAACACATATTTTCGTAAATTGTCTTTCTCTTTGTCGTTTGTTCTCATTTGGTGTACTCCATATTTTGTTCTGCAACAAATACTCTTATGTCCGACTTTTTCGCAATTGAAGCATCTGATATTTTTGTACGGACAATCCTTTCCCCAATGTTTTTCATCACACCTTCCGCAATTATTACTTGGTCCCGATTTTCTATAGTTCCTTTGATTTGAATCGTAATTTCGTTTTCTGTAATTAGAGTTTGAGTATTTATAACTCGCGTACTCTTTTGGATTTTGACGAGTCTCCCACTTTCTTTTCCCTGCGTTTCCGCCAGATTTTTAATCTTCCTTACGTACGACACTCCTGCTTCTTCTATATCTCTGGGGTCTTTTTTTAGTGATACTGCCCTTTGACAATCTTCTGATAACTTTTGCAGTGTCAGACCTTGTTCTGTCTCTAATTTTGAGAGAACGCGTCTTCGGATATCTGAATTTTTTTGTAGAAACTAGCCCATGTGCAAAAATTAAACATTTGAAGTCGTCCACCGTAAGTTCCGATAATTTAAAATTGTCGCAGTGTTTATTCACTACTGACGCATATGTCAGGTAGTCCTGCTCCTCCGTTTTCTTAAGGTTCATACACGACCATCTCTTGTGAAAAAGAGATATGTTCGGTCCGAATAACTCCTTAAGAAGTTTTACGGTCTCAGCGAAGTCTAACTGATTCGTTCTCCGTGGCAATATGAAATCAACAAATTTGCAATGTTCACTGGTACCAAGCTTTCGAAGTAATAAACTTACTTTCTTTGCGTTTGATCAGCTTTCGCAATCTGTTTCGAAAATATCTTCATACCTCTTAAAGTATACCTCAAAAGTTTTATCCTCTTCTGGTACGTACGTGAACACATCTATGCTATTCACAATTGTTGTGTTGGAAAAAGTCGCATTGCTTTCCTGTGCAGAATTAGTCGTTAATCTTTCCAACAAATCTTTTTGACCAATTTGCATTTGCTCTATACATTTAAGAAACCGTTCATTCTGTCTTTCGTCTCTTTCTTGTTGTCTTTCGTCTCTTTCTTGTAGTTCTTTTTTCTGTAATTCGTCTCTTTCTTGTACCTATTTACTATGCCTCCCCACGGGACAGAGTCAGACACCAGCGTCGTTTTTTAACGTGGAGAAAAGGTACAAAAATAAAAATTTTCTCAGTCGTGAAGGATTTCTCCTCCACCGAAAGAGAACAAGAAATAGAAGTGCAGCATCTGAAGAACAGATACTACACTTTGATCTTGTCCCGAAGAGACGCCTTCTCTGTACTTCGTCTCTTTCTTGTTGACACATTTGCATTTCCGCGAATAACTTGATAAGATCCTCCATTTTGTTTTTCAAATTAGTAAATCAGTCACTTTTACAATTTCCTTTCTGTAATAACTACGAACAACCGATTCTTTTTGTTACGTTATTATGTACAAGAAAGAAAAAAATCCCTTCTTAGTACACTGAGAAAAAAATCACTTTTTCTTTCAAAACAGTCTACCTAATAAGCTCACGGTCTCCTAGCGAAACACTTGTGTGTGTGTGTGTGTGTGTGTGTGTGTGTGTGTGTGTGTGTGTGTGTGTGTGTGTGTGTGTGTGTGTGTGTGTGTGTGTGTGTGTGTGTGCACTTTTCAGAAAGGGTTACTCTAACTTTCAAGTTTTTTTTCTCTCGTAGGCACTTTGAAATAAAGTGCTTGCTGTTTTTTTTTTCAAGTGTCCCGAGTTTTGAATTTCCTTTTCAAGTAGTCACACAAAAAAAATCTTGGTGACAATTTCGTAGTTGCTGCGTTTTAAACATTGAATTTCCGAGGGAATTTTTTTTTTCAATCTTTGACGAGTAAGTATTTCCCGAATACCACTGCTGAGTTTGATAGTGTATTTTCTCACGCGTAAATCTTTTTTCGAAATCCCGTCGCCACTGTTGTGTCTGTATCAATAACAACACGAACGCAGAAAGTAAAGGTAACACAAATATATTAAGACGAAAAGATAATACATATTTACAAAGGTGCAGTTGTACTGCAGTTGGAAGATTGTCCGGCAGAGGGCGTGTTAAAGTCTTTCATGGAGCAACCGGCACGTGCGTCTTGCCTATCCGGCGTTCGAACACAGCTTCCCGGTCTTGCTGACTTGTTACCTTTATCTATATCTTTTCACCCACGTATGCTAATTAGTGGGCGTCTCCACAACAATATATATATATATATATATATATATATGTGTGTGTGTGTGTGTGTGTGTGTGTGTGTGTGTCTGTATATTTTCCAAGTATCATACTATATATAGAAATAAATGAAAGATCTTTCATTTATTTCTATATATAGTATGATACTTGGAAAAATATATAATTAAGAGATCACCTTATTTGCATATGACATTAAGAAAAATTCATTTTACTAAATAGCGGTATCTTAGTTAATGTTTTAGTGAGAGAATTATTTTAAGTATTCTATTTTAAATAGTTATTTAATAAATTTTAAACAACAATTATATTGATAATATATTTCATTTAATTTGGAATTAATATTTCCAACAGCGACCTTTTTTTTTAACTTTTTTTCGAGTTATTTGCCCCTAGATGCTATCCATAAAAAACAAACAAACAAACGTTTCCCAAATATCATTTGGTAATTTCATTAAGTTTCTAACTGGAAAAATAATTCCGTGTCGATAGAAAATATGTTTGGCTTTTATTGTGTTTTTCGTTTAATATTAAAAAAAACACTTACGAAAAAAACTGAAAAGATTTCACTTGTTTGTTTTATTTTATTCCTTACGGCAATACAGAAATCGGTACATTTTAACACGTAATTCAGCATCGTTTAATACCTAAAAAAAAATGAAGATTTATTGAACCCCCCTCTAAATTCTATAATTTACACTTTTTTTCTTTTTTCGTGTTAATTTCATCGATTACAAACTCAATTTTCTAATTAAAAAGTAACTTTTTACGACGTGACCCAGCGGCGTTTAACGCCTAAAAATTGAGATCTACTTTTTTTCAGCCTAATACATTTAAACAGCCTTTATAAATATTATTAGTTTGCAGAAGTGCGAATAAGTGCAAAAAAATGATAAATTTTTATGGTTGGTTTTGTTTTACGGCATATCAACCCTTTTCGGGTTATTTAATGCCGAATCCAAAGATTTTGAAGAAATTTTTTTAATAGAATATATTTGTTGTTTTCAAGTCGGTTTCTATTTAACCCATAGTTGGGACTCTCTTTCATTACAACAAAGATATGGCGGCCTCGAATAATCAATGTAAACGATAAAAAAATAATAAAAATGAATTTTTTTTTCTGGTTTTATTTCAGCCTTTGGGTCTAACAATGTGTTTTATATAAAAATAAATAGTTTTTATATTTTTTTGTTTGGCAAATAATTTACGCCGCTAAACTACACATTTACCAAAATAAAAAAAATAAATGCACGCATTAATGTTTATAAAAGTTTTTTTATGTTCACAAAATCGTGAGTTTTCGTAGGACAGTGATCCCTTCTGCCGAAATATCTGGTGAAGAGGGTAGCAGATACTTCTGGGGGGATTACATTTGCATGTTTTTATCCGTTCTTTTATTTTTGAAATTGTTGTGGGGGTATCTACGTTACCCATGATGAGAATGATTAGTATAGCAGGCGTGTTTCAAACGGAACTTCATGCAAACCCAGGCAACGCCGAGTACCCATGCTTATACTTTGATAAGTATGTTTCAGCTTGAACAGTGATAGTATAATAAAATTGTGAGGTCTGTTTTCGCGCCTGACCTTCATAGAATGGAAATATGCCATAAACTTTAACAAAGACTTTTTATATCTATCCGCGTAAGTATACTTTGATAATTATGTTTCAGGTTGAAGAAATTTGGTATGATATAATCATGGGGTCTGCGTTCGCGCTTGATCTTCATAGAATGGAAATATGTCACAAAGTTTAACAAAGGTTTTAATATAGATCCACGTAAGAATATTGTGATACCCGTGTTTCAGTTTCAATAGGTGTATTATAATAAAATTATGGAGTATATCTGCCTTTCATGAACCCCAGAAGTGGTGGTTGTAGGCGCCCGAACCCCGTTCTGGCGCCGGAACAGTGTCCCCCCCAAAAAAAGATGCTGCCCCTGGCACCCATGCCACCCGCGACCGCCTACCGCGACCCCTCTGTTCGGCTCTCGTCGAAGGCGTTTAGTTTAACTCTTCTATTTTTATCATAAATTATTAAAATATTGGTCAAGTCCTATTTCTAAATTGGTTTCGACAAAATTATTTTACTTAAATTATATTTTAGGAAAAAATAAAACCCTTTTTATTTTTGATGGCGATTCATTTAATATGATTAAATTAGTAGAAGAATTAATACAATAATGAGAGTATGTCAGCGTAAAACACAGAACCGATTTTATGAATTATAAATGAAGATCGTGAAAGGCAAGAATTACCTCAGTTGAAAAGGATTTATTCTCCTCTAACTGAAGAAATTGGAAATAGTGTTCGATTATAAATATCTCCAGTATCAAATAATCCTTATATACTGTGAAATTTACTTTATGTATGAAAACCAGAGAGAGGAGATATGACATATGAGAAATATTTGGAATCAAGTCTTCCTTTGTAGTTATTTGAATCATTTGAAACCATGGCAGCAAGTTTTAGTTTCCCCTCCATCAAGGTTAGAGGTTTTGGAGAAGTAATATTTTGTAATTCATATGTACAACTAATAAAATAAATGACTATGATTGAAACATTGGCAAAGGTACAGTATGTTTCCATCCTTTAAAAAATCCTATTTCCGAGGGTACTGAAAACGAAAATAACGTTTAGACTCCAGGAAATGAGTAGTTCCCAACATATGAAGAAATTATTGCTTCAAAATGTGAGGGATCACTTTTCTATGTTATCTTTTTAAAACTATAATTTCTTCATATCTTGGAAACTACTCGTTTCATGGAGCTTTAAAAGTTATTTTCGTTTCAGCAACTCGAAAACCTATAATAGTAGTTATTTTAAAGTAGTTTTTGGTGGTGGAAAGACACTGCTCTTTACCGAAATATTTCATGGCTTTTAAAAGTGTAAAAAAAAAGGCTCAGGGTGATTTCTGATATCCTTAATGTGCAACGTTAGGGCAAATGTTACATAGCCCAATACACAATTCAGGTCATTACCTTTTTGACGGCTCTTCATTTGTTAAATTCTGATCAATAGTTGCTGAGATTTGGAATTTATAAAATTGCCCAAAAAACGGTGGTATATTTATATTTATATCTTATATCTATTACCCAGTCGTAAAATACGCTTAAATATGATATTTTCATTAATGCAGATTTCGTATTTCTTATTACACTAGCCTGGGTGCCCAGTGTTGATCAGGTGTTTGGAGGTGTGTGTTGAGCAAAATAAGTGATAGTAGGTACGCAGGCTCGAACCCCTACCGCGAAGGAGGAAAAGAAACGTGACGTCTTTGCCGTTTCTAACATCGCCAAACCGGAAGTGGGGGAAGGTTTAAATTAAGACTAGACAATCGAAAAGAGGAGATGACTTTCGAAAATATCGGCGAAAAAGCGACCCCTTCCTGTAGAAAAGCGCCCAGTTGAAGGTGAAGGAATTAATCTTTTTAGGCAATATTTTCGATATTTGTCGTCCGAAGGGTCGAGCTTCAAAATGATATCGATTTCGTGATAACCTGTCGCCTCTGTTGAATGTTTTAGGCATACATACATACATACATACATACATACATACATACATACATACATACATACATGCATACATACGTGCATTTTAACAGACAGGTGAGATTTATATTATAGAAAGTTTTATATTTCGTATTTATTATTGGTTTGGATGGATTTATAAGTTTATATGTCCATGTCCCATAGTACTTTGTGATTCTCGTTTTCAAGTATTTTTGCTGGCTTATGTTTGTACCACTTGTCTGTGCATTCGAGATGCAGTTGTTAGCATAATTCCCAGTGTACTATCCTTCCCACTTAGTCGTGTCTGTTCTTGTATTCATTTTGGGCCAGTTTGCTGCATTCACTTATTATATGGTTTATCGTCTCATCTCGTCTCTTAGTCCACGGAGTTTGCATTTGCTGTTTTCTTGTGTTTTGTCGATCTTTGCTTTGGTTGGTTCTTATCGAGTTGTCTTGTGCTGCAGTTATTAGGGATTCAGTTTCTCGGCCTATGTGTCCTTTTCGCATCCATGTCTAAGTGTTTTCGTTATTTTCATCTTTTGTCATCCTTATGCATCTTCCGTGTTATTGTTTCTCTTCCTACTTTTCTTCTCTTGTCTTATCATTTGTCTCTATATTTTCTGTTTTTTCAGTGTCTCTCGCTCCAATGATTAATCTTTCGGTGTTTTTCGTTATGTATTTCCTTGTTCTTTTATGGTGTCATTCACACAGTCTTTTATACTAACCAGTCCCTTCCCACCGTTTTTCCTTTTTTCGTAGAGTCGGTCAACATCGTCCTTCGAGTGTAGTGCGTGGTGCATGGTCATGCGTTTTCTGGTCTTCTGATCGAGCTGTCTCAGTTCTTCTTTAGTCCACCCTATGAATGGTCCAGAGTATCTTACTAGTGCTCATGTATTGATGCCTTTTATTAGGTTTCTGCTATATAATTTGGTTCCGAGAAGTTTTCTTGTTCGCCTGAGGTATTCCTTTCCAATTCTCTCTTTCATTTCTGTTGCTTTGATGGTGTCTTCTTCCAGTACTCCTAGGTATTTATAGGCGTCTTGTTTCCCTATTGTTCTCATCTTCGTTTGGTTGGGTAGTTCCATGCCTTCTGTCGTCTCTAGTTTTCCATTTCTTATAACTAGTGGTGCGCATCTTCCATACCAAACTCCATTTGGATATCCTGGCTAAAGGTCCTGGTGGTATTTATTAATTTCTCTAGTTCATTTTTGGTCCTTTCAAAAAGTTTCAGATCGTCCATGTACATCAGATGGTTCATTTTTTCTCCATGTTCGAGAACTTGTATTCAGCTTGTCACTTTCTCAGTATATTGTTCAGGGGTATCATGGCTATGTATGAACAGTAATGGCGATAGTGAATCTCCCCGGAAAATACCTCTTTGTATGTTCATTTCTGTTATGTCAATTCCAGTCTCCATGTTCTCATCGCATTTTCAATGACGTTGATGATTCTGCTTGATATTTTATACATTTTAAGCATTCTATTATCCATGTTTCAGAGATCCTGTCGTACGCCTTTTTGTAGTCAATCTATGCCATGGCTAAATTCTTTTTTTCTTTTTACCTCCTTTACGATATTTTGGTTATATATAGCAAATTATGTGTTCCTCTTTTTCCTTTCTGGCATCCTTTCTGTTCCTCGGGGAAAAGTGAAGTCCATGATTATTCATGAAGTAGTAGATTTGTTTCCTCAGTTGTGCTATCAGTATTTTCCACATAATGGGTAAACATGTGATAGGCCGGTTCCTTTCTCTGTATCATTGTGTATCAACGTAGTTCTGCCTTTTGTCATCCAAGCCGGTACGTTTGTTTTCTGTATACATCTTTTCATGTTTTGAGCTAGTCTTTCGTCTAGAGTTGTACATTTTTTGGACCAGTATGCATGTATCCCGTCGTGTCCTGTTGCCTCCAGTTTGCCATTTTTCCTATGGTTTTCTTTATGGTTTCCTTGCTGATATAATTCATTGTTCCTTCTTCGATTTGTTGTAACTCTTCTTTCATGTCTTTCAGCCATTCGGCATTTCTGTTGTAGTCCTGTCGTTCTTCACATATCTTACTCCAATAGAGTTTTGTTTCTGTTGGGTTTGGTCGTTCCGTTTTTGTTTTTCTTCCGTTCACGTTTTGGCTTTCATTGTTTTCAAATGTCCTACTTTCCTTGCACTGTTCAGATTTGTATCTATATCGTCTTGATCTTCCTTCTTTTGCTGCTTTTTTTTTGTTCAGATCTTCGTGTTTCTTGTTTAGCCTCTCCCTGGAAATCACATTTCGCATTTTCAATTTTCCCCAACCACTTTCTTCCTGTTTATCGTTTTGGCTTCTTTTTTATGTTTGTTTCTTTGGGTTTCTAACCTTATTTCCCATTCAGGTTTTGTCGATGCATATTTCCCCGGCTGTTTTTCTGATGTGAACTTCATACTTACCATCTTGGCTCCTGCATAAATTAAATTGTTTAGGTCTGTGACTGTATCTGTTGTGATTTGTGGGAGGAGCTTGTTAATCTTCTCTGTTTTTGTTTTTAATTTCTTCTGTTCTTGATGGGATAGAGATGGGAGTTTTGTTTTTACTCGTTCATGAATTGCATTATTTTTCCTATTTCATCTGCTTCATCCTCTGTTAGCTCTGCTTCATTGTTCTTGGTTTCCACGTTTGTAGAGTCCAGACTCTGCAGGTTCTCTGTCTGTGGTCTTTATACTTGTGCAGCTTCTACACGTACGGTTTAAGTAGGGGCTGCTTCATGCTCAATTTGCTCATTTACTTTTCGTTGTATTTCTGTTAGTTTCAGTTTGGAGAACCAACTTCTCTTTAGTGTCAGTCTTGCTTGGTCTGCAAGTCTTTGTTCTGTTGTGTGGTAGTCACTGAACATGTCCCATAGCTCTTTCATTCATTTCTAATAGCCTCAATATCTATATTAAGGATTGCTTCTATAATAGCATTCCATCACGAGCCTATACACTTTCGTCGTCAATTTCTTACTTCGTTTATTATTTTTTTTCTTTTTGGTGGTAATTTTGGCTGTGCTGTGTTTGGTTTGTATCATTTTGTTCCCTGAGATTAAAGGCTATACTTACCTGTTCAGCGTCTGTGTTATTTGTGTTTCTGAAATTAGAAAGTAAGCCAACATTCACAGGATGACGACCGAGTACTCCATGCTGACTACCGAGGGAGCACCTGCAGATCATAACACCCCGATCTTTC